>NC_048233.1:17377603-17484813 GCF_002007445.2 Ailuropoda melanoleuca
AAAAAAAAAAAAAGAATATTGCCAACCATATAAAATAGTACACAAGCCATGTCCAAATAAATGGTATAGGAAATGTGGCAAGGAAAGATGACTGTCTCCCGGGGGATAGCCACCTCAAATATTACATTGGACTTTGGGTTCTGAGTTGGATTTTACAGTTTGGATGGGATTATTAGATTGGATCATACTGAAATCGTCATTTCAATGGGTCAAATATGTTGAATATCAGCAATTTCATATGGTTCAATCTAATAGGTTGATAAGTCTCCTTTGCACATGAGGGACCATCGTGGAAGAGAAAGCCAGTGCTCACCTCTCTGTAAAAATAATTAAATGATGGCTATTTTAAGATAGCTGTCATCTATGTGCAAATGTCTCCTAGTTTATACTCGAAATCCTGTAGATTGTGTATTATGTATTCATGGGGAATGGCACTTTTCAGATCTATTCAATAGTATTCCTTCAAGAAAAAAAAAGAGATTAAGATGAGTTCTGTAGCTTTCTTACATGCTATAGAGCTCAAGAGGGGACTATTTTTGCTTTAAAATTTTTCTTAAAGAATTCTCAGACGTTTCCAGCTAGGTTTTCTCTTCATATGATATCTGCCTAGAAAAACAGCCCTGCTCTCTGTGATTCTTGACATGCTCGTGATTGCAGTATTAGAGACTCAAGATGAGAATTTTAAAGACACCAAAACTAGTTCACTAAAATCAAGATTCCCTATGCACAAGGTTGATATGTATTCCTGTGCTTTAAATTAGTTTATATTTTTCCTAGAGCTATGTTCAGTGTCTTCTAATTATGACAAATTAGATTCTTCTCATCAAGTTATATTTGCAATGCAACTTGTAGACACAGAAGAGCGGCTAAACGTTTAGAACTTTTTTTCCTTTTTTAATTAAGTTTCTTTTACATTAGTCTTGTAATTGTTTCCAGAAATGTAAGGTATTTGGGCAAAACCTAATTTACACCAAGGTCTATTTTTTAATAAGTATTAAGATCTTGAAAACCTACTCTCTAAAATATAATAATGGAAAACAGGTAGTTTAGTTAACTGATTTTGAATTAAGGAGCTAGAAATCAAAACCACTTTTTTTATCCCTGTTATAAAATAATATAAAATTACTTTCCCCTAAAGGTATAACACATACCTTCGAGATCTCAGAGCAATTTAGATAAGGTACATACAAGATAAAGGCACCACTGCCTCATTTTTTTAAAAATGTTCTGCTATATTGATCACGATTTGGCTTTATATAGATTATTTAACCTCTCTCTACACACACACAAAAAAAAGAAATTCTGACACCAACTGTTTTCTGATAGACAAATTATTGTTTCACTGCATCTGAAAACCTTTGAAGAATTACGGTTTCATAGCATCTGAAAACCTTTTGATTGCTCATCCCGCTCACCATTGGTAAGCCTTGAAATGTAAATAATACGAACTTGTAAATATTTTCATTCAAACAAGGTAATGTTCTTGCAACATTCCTTTTGAAATCTGCACTCACTGCTTCTCTGTTCTCTCTATTCATCACTCCTTAATCCAACACCATTTTCCCATCCCACTCTTCTAACACCAATAGCCTCCTAGTCAGCAAGCCTAATGGAACTTTCTCAGCACTCATCCCTTTTAACTTCTCAGCCACATTTCACACAATCGATTCTTTCTCTCCCCTTCTCTCTCTTCTTATTTGGCTTTGGTAAAACATTACTGTCCTTGTTCTTTTATGTTTCATTTGCATCTTTTCTTCATCCCCTAACATATGTTTCAAAGTTCAGCCCCTTCTTTGCTGTCTGTCTTTGTAATACCATCCACTATCCTATCCGACCTTCAGATTTCACCAGCATCCAGTGACACCAAATCTATGCCTCTAGCTCAAAACACTCTTCTAATCTCCAGCCCCACTTAGATTCTTACCCTGTATCTCCACCCGTCTGTCGCTTCACTTCTTCAACTCAAGATTTCCCTAACAGAGTTCCTCTTGTTCTCCCGCACACATACACACCAACTCCGCATGACCTATTCCTATTAACAATACTGAACTTTCAGATCAGCTGGAAAAACTTCAGAATTGTTCTAATTCTTCCTTTACCCTGACCCGTATTTCAAACCAGTCAAGCTCTCAATACCTTTCAGATCTCCACCTTCTTTTTCAACATTGTTTCCAAGCATATCACAGTAGTTAACAAGAGTTATCTTCTGATTTTATTTTAGTTATTTGGGTAAAGTTGTTTTCTCCTTTTTTCTTTAAGTGGACTCCACACCCAATGTCGGACTCAAACTCACGACCCTGAGATCAAGAGTCACATGTTCTACAGACTGAGCCAGCCAGGTGCCCCTAACAGCGTTTTCTTTTTCTAAATTGTGAGCTCCAAAAAATAAGGGACTGTGTTTTATTCATATTGTGTAATCTTTTAGTGGTGCCATTAAATGCTGGAAGGGCAGGAAGCAATGGGTTCCAGAATTTCTATAAAGAAAGGTTTAGTGAGGCACCTGGGTGGCTCAGTCAGTTAAGCATCTTGATTTCAGTTCAGGTCATGATCTCAGGGTCCTGGGATCAAGCTCCATGTTGAGCCCTATGTCGGGCTCTACACCCAGAACAGAGTCCGCTTGCCTCTCTCCCTCTGCTCCTCCTCCTGCTCTCTCTCTTAGATAGATAGATGGATAGATAGATAGATAGATGATAGACAGATAGATAAAAATAGAAATAGAAATAGGGGGCGCCTGGGTGGCACAGCGGTTAAGCGTCTGCCTTCGGCTCAGGGCATGATCCCGGCGTTCTGGGATCGAGCCCCCACATCAGGCTCCTCTGCTATGAGCCTGCTTCTTCCTCTCCCACTCCCCCTGCTTGTGTTCCCTCTCTCTCTGGCTGTCTCGATCTCTGTCAAATAAATAAATAAAATCTTTTAAAAAAATAGAAATAGAAACAAAAACAAAAATAAAAAAAGAATAGAAGGAGCGGTTTAGAAATCTGACTGCTGGGCCAGCGAGACCTGAGAGACTGTTGGAAGTAGCATTCGCGTGGTCAGCACACTGTTTTCACTCAGGCTGCTTAGGTAGCTTTAGGATTCTGATGGAGAGCCCAAGATCCCTTAGCACTGCCTCAGCTGATAAGCACATTGTCCCAAAATTAATGTCATTGAAGGAAGGGAAGGGATAAGCCCAGCTTCTAGAGATGGTGGAAAGAACCCTTTATATTTCCCTGGAGTCACAGCCAGTCCCTGTTGAGTCCAACTGAGAGGAATATCAGAAGTCTTTTTCCTGTCTCCTTCTCCTTTTCTCTCTTCCTTCCTTGATTCCTCACCCATTTGCCTCTCCTTTCTAATTCCACCTGGCCATCCCTTCAGCCTGTTTCGTGTGCGGAAAGAAGGAACAAAGGGGAATGGCCTCTCTCCAGCCAGAACCAGGTGAAGCATCTTTATCTGATTGCAGAGCTCGGATGCATTGTTCTGAAGAATTTCCGTCTCTTTTCCCATTATTCTATTATTCTAGATTGGAATAAACCAGAACCCCCAGGAGAAGAGGATAAGCACTTTACTTATGAAAGGGTGAGGATTTTAAAAACCCGTTGTGCAATTCACACAGTCCCACAAAACTCAGCACAGTGCCTAGCACAAATGAATATTTGGTAAGCAAACTAATAAATGTATTCTCTGTAAGGATTCATAGATGGAATGGCAGGAGTCTTAAAAACCAAATATACTAAATTCTGATTAATGTGTAATGCTTTATAAAACACAATAAAAGAATTTAATCTTTTTTTATTTTCCTTGAATTAATAGTGCCTCCTAATGAACCTAGGCTGTTAATGAATTTGGCTCGGCTCTAGTAAAATCAATGAAGCATTTCCATCAAATCAGTATTCAGACTATGTCTCCATTGATTTCAGCATAACACTTAATATGTGAACTACCAAAACACAGTTTTTTATAAGCCAGTGCTCAAAGATTTCCCCACTTGAAAACATTTAGAAAAATGCTGATGTTATAGAGTGTCCCCAAAATATGGAGTTCTAAATGTCATCAAATAGGAAGTGAAGTCTTATATTATGCCAGACACTTTGGTAAACCACGGTCTGTATTTCCACTAAATAACTAGAATAAATGTCACACAGCTGAGATTGGTGTGTTTGGTTGGCAGTACCCCGTCCCTACACCACCCAGCTTCAGTACCCATTTGTAGGAGCCAGATGGAAAATGAAGACAGAATAAAATAGTTTTGTATGTGGATTCATGGGTNACCACGGTCTGTATTTCCACTAAATAACTAGAATAAATGTCACACAGCTGAGATTGGTGTGTTTGGTTGGCAATACCCCGTCCCTACACCACCCAGCTTCAGTACCCATTTGTAGGAGCCAGATGGAAAATGAAGACAGAAAAAAATAGTTTTGTATGTGGATTCATGGGTCCAGACAGGAACAAATGCAAAGGACAGTTTCTAGTCCATTTTACAGCTTGACCTAAGGACTCAGTCTGAAGTATCAGGGAGAAAGGCTGCAGAGCAAGCCTGCGGTGGCTATTTGCCAAAAAATTTCATGAGATTGGTGCCAGGTTAGCAATGTCCAAAGCAGAGGTAGGGAAAAGACATTTTCTCATTTCTGCAAATAACACAACATGGCTCCAGTGTGGTAGTAAAAATGGAGAGAAATCCAGTAGTATTTGGCTGTTTGGAGATTTTTGCAGCTTTGGGAACATTGTAAGAAAGGATGCTGAATACAGAAGCAGCATTCTCCCACAGAGGCTGCTCGAAAGCAGCTTGCAGCCAGCAGCTCTCAACAAGGACACTTAAATGGAATAGCATGAGAAAGATGTCATGAACACGTGTGAATCACAGGGATGACTGGGGAGTTTTAGGGGATGCTCAGGTGGGAAATACCGAGCTAGCAAAATAAATAGGTAAGCTAACATGGCCTCTAAAATTTGGAGGTATTTGGCACATAGTCATAAGTAGGTATATCAGTGTCCTTCTTAATTAAAGTTAACCATTCAAGTGTGTGTGTGTGTGTATGTGTGTGTGGGTGTGATTTCACTTAAGTTTTTCGGATATTTAGACGCCAGAATTTCAACCTTAACTCGATCCAGCTCTCTCTTCCCTTGATTATTCATCCAATCCAAATAGAAAACAGTAATATGTGTTTATTGAGAGTTTTCTTGTTGAGAAACTGTATTCAGCTGTGTGGAAAATTGTTAAATAGAAGAAAAGAAATAAATACCTTCCACTTAGGAACCCAAAATTTATTTAGGAATACGAAATGACACATAAAGGATAATTAAAGAATTATTTAGTTAAGACTTTCCAGTGAAGAGGCCATGTGAGTGTATACAGTTCCTTTGTTAGCTAGTCGTTACTGGAAGAATACATAATGACAGTGGTTTCCTCTGCAGAGGGAGACCGTAAGATAGGAGTGAGTAGGACATGTTCTTTGTATTATTTGCCATCTGTACAATTTGAACTTTTTTTGCCATGTGTTTGCATCACCTTTTCAAAAACAAAATAAATGAGTTGTCTTTTTCTAAAGGAAGATCAGAATGGAGAATTATAACCTAGTTATAATCAGAACAAAAGCAGAGGTCTTTGAAGTCAGACAAACCTGGCATCGCTAACCAACCTAAGCCAATTAAGACTTTCAAAATTCTCTGGTTCTTTTTGGTAGATGTCTGTAATCTCTGGCAATTTAGAGTTGTTAAGAAGTCTATCTGCAGTTCTATTAACATGTAGGATGTTATAATGAAAGCAAGTCTCAGACCAAATATTGTGACACATACAAAATTTTGTTAGTAGGCAGTCACAAAAAATGCCATCCAATATGAGCTTGTTAAAGTCCTTTAGGTACTCAAACATGTATCTTTTTTTTTAAAGATTTTATTTATTTATTTGATAGAGATAGCACAAGCAGGGGGAGCAGCAGGCAGAGGGATAGGGAGAAGCAGGCTCCCAGCTGAGCAGGGAGCCTGATCTGGGCTCAATCCCAGGATTCTGGGATCATGACCTGAACTGAAGGCAGATGCTTAACCAACTGAGCCACCCAGGTGCCCCTCAAACATGTATCTTTCAGCCATTGTAGTTGTGAAAATATTTTAGCAACAGAATCAGCTAATCTTCTACTTGGATCAGACAACAGAATCTTCCATTAAGTGATAGAATGCTGAACCAAATGGAATCCTTGGCCTGAGGGTTTTTCAAAGAGTTTTAGGCTGATGGGCTCCCAAACTCTAACCAATACATATTACGATGCAACATTTATAGATGTATTTGCATATTATTTCTAGTTAATAAACATACCTTAAATACCACTTATTTCACCAACAAAAAATGATTTCTAGCAGAAAAAACATAGTATAATGATAAAGAATGTATGCTTTGGAGTCAGATTATCTGGGCTCAAATCTGACTGTGCCACTTACTAGCCACATAACCTTGAGCAAGTTGTTAAAACTCTCTTCCCCTTTCTCCTCATCAGTGAAATAGGGATGCTAACTATGCCTACCTTGTAGGGTCATTATGAGAATTACATGAGTTAATGTTTACAAAGGGGATGGAGCCCTGCATGGGGCTCCTCCGCTGAAAGCCTGCTTCTTCCTCTCCCACTCCCCCTGCTTGTGTTCCCTCTCTCTCCGGCTGGCTTAGTTGGTGGAGCAGCTCTCTCTCTGTGTCAAATAAATAAATAAAATCTTTAAAAAAAAAAAAAGGTGTTTTAGGCGAAATTATACCAATACATTAGGAAACTTAAATGAAATCGACACATTTCTTGAAAGACACAACATACTAGATCTCCTTATGACATTGAGAAAGGCAATTTTTTCTTAGACAAGACACAAAAAACACTACATGTAAGAGGACAATATATACATAAATTAGACTTCAACAAAATTAAAATATTTTGCTCTTTTTTTAATGGGCTAAACATTTAAACAGAAACTTCTCAGAAGATATAGAAATGGTCCAAAAGTACTTGAAAAGATTCCCTACATCATCAGGCATCAGGGAAATGAAAAATAAAACTATAATGAGATTTCACAATGTACTGACTACATGACAGTTAAAATTAAAAAGACTGGCAATACCAAGTGTTGACAAGGATGGGAAAAAATGGAAATTTGATATACTATTGGTGGGAATGTGAAATGGTATAACCACCTTGAAAAGTAGTTGGGTAGTTTCTTATCAAGTTAAATGTATACTTATCGTATGACCCCGTATCTCTACTCCTAGATGCTTTCCCATTAAAGAAATGAATGTAAACACAAAATTCTATAAAAATTTTCATAGCAGCTATGTTCAAAATAGTGGGGAAAAAATGGAAACCAAAGAATATCAATAGGTGACTGGCAAAGAAATTACAGTATACTCATACAATGGAATATCATTCAGCATTAAAAGGAAAGAACTAATATACATACACAACATGAATGAATCTCAAAACCATAATGTTAGCAAAAACCAAAGTGAATATACTGTTTGGTTCCATAAATATGAAGTTCTAGAACAAGCAAAACTAATCTATCATGACAGAAATCAGATCATTGAGACTTGGGATAGAGAATTGACTGTAGAATTTATGAGAAAGGCTTTTGGGGTTATGGAAATATTCTCTATCTTGTTTGGTGCAATGATTATAGGAAATATAAACACACATGTGCATACCTCAAAAATCATCAAATTGTACTGTTAAAATTGGTGCATTTGTTTTAAATAAATTATACCTAAAAGTGACTTTTTTAATCATGATCATTATCACTAGTTAACAAAAATTCAATGGGCTTTAGCCTTACTGAAACTTTATCTAATAAATATGAATACTATAGAGGCAAGCAAATTATAATACATAATTCATATAGACTACTTAGCACGATGCCTAGATCAAAGTAAGAAAAATAATAATGTAAACTAAATAACTGTTGAGAAGGTTAAGAGTAGTGTGGATGGTATTATCCATTAAGTTTTCTGGGGGAGGTGATTTCTGAGGTAATCAGAAAAGAAAGACATGAATTATTGGGAGAACATTCCATCTAGAAAATGTCAGACAAAAGCACTGAGGTAAAATTACCAAGATGAGTATAGTAACGGGCAACCATCAGGTGTATTCTGCTGGGTTAGACAGGTGACAGCTAATCATAATGAAAATTGGGAAAGAAGTAATAGAGGAAAAGAGGGCGAGAGGTAATGAGTCCAGAGAGGCAAAAGCTAGAGTAGGAATTAATAAGACATGTTAACCCAAGTAGAGAAATGAAATACAGAAATTGGTGTTGAGAGTTGGCTATCCTGAAAACCACATATGATGTAAATAGAAGCAGAGCATGACTTGCGACAAAGAAATGAATTAGAAACTCATCACTCTGCTATGCAAGACACGGTGAGGAAAAGGAAGAAAAATGAGCAAGCAAGCAATATTGTGGGGGAATATTTTCAGAAACTAGCTGTAATTAGAAGCAAAAGAGAAACGGGAGCTGCCGACAACGTCACTTCAAAGTCTTGAATTGGAAAAACAGGTTGTTCACACACAAGTGCACAGTATGTGCAGGAGAACAGAAAGGAAAATTCAGGAAGAGTGAATTAGTATCATAAAAGGAAAACAGAAAAGATGTTAGAGGTTATGTTCACCATCAGTGCTTGTATTAGTTTCCTAGGGCTGCTGCAACAACGTACAAAAACTGAGAGGCTTAGGACAACAGAAATATATTTTTTAACAGTTCTGGAGGCTACAAGTAGATCACAGAATCTGCAGGCTTGGTTTCCTCCTGGGGCTGTGAGGGACAATCTTTCCATGACCTTCTCTCAGCTTCTGGTGGTTTGTCAGCAATCTCGTGTTCCTTGTTTCCCATTGCATCACCTTGATCTCTGCCTTCACCTTCGCATAATTTTCTCCCTATGTGTGCGTCCATGTCCAAATTTCCCCTTTCTATAAGAAAACCAATCACAACGGGGCACCTGGGTGGCTCAGTCGGTTAAACATCCCACTCTTGATTTCTGCTCAGGTCATGATCTCAGCGTCGTGAGATCAAGCCCCACATCTGGCTCTGTGCTAGGAGTGGAGCATGCTTAAAATTCTCTCTCTCCCTCTCTCTCTGCTCCCCCCACCAAAAGCTTAAGCACAACTTGCACTCTCTCCTTCAAAAACAAAGCAAAACAAAACAATCACAATGGATAGGGACCTACCCTACTCCAAGGGTGACATCATCTTAAGTAATTATCTCTGCACTGACCCTTATTTCCAAATAAGGTCACATTCTGGGACACTGGGGATTAAGACTTCAACATGTGAATTTGTGGGGGAGGTATATAATTCAACCCATAACAGTGCTGTTCACCAAATATGTCTGGTTATCCCCCTTTAGAGCATACGGAGGATTGTACTTTCTCACGCTCTCTGAAATTATGTGTGGTCACATGACTCACCTAGGCCAATAAAATGTGAAAGAAAGTGACAAATGCCATTTCCCGCTGAAGCTTTAAAGGCCAGGGCATGAATCACATTCTCTCCCCTCTGCTCAGCAATTGTGAAGGTACTTGTCAAAATCAGTCTTTCATCAGCTCATTGGCACTGAGGAACTATAATGAGCAGAGCCTCCTTTCTAACTTGCATTGGGAAAGCAGCAAGAGCAAGAAATGAGCGTGTGTTGCAGTGGGTTAATTATTGGGGGTTGTTACTCCTGCTAGATACCTAGTCCATCCTGACTAATATAGAGATGACTGTACTTTTACTCAGAAGAGTAGTCATTAGGCAAATGACTATCTATGAATAGCCATCACTTCACATTTTTAGAAACAAAGGCTAAAAACAGATGAGACCAGAAGATCTTTGTTCCTACCATTCTACATTAAACAGCAGTGTAGTATGGACACCTGGGTGGCTCAGTTGGTTAAGCAACTGCCGTCAGCTCACGTCATGATCCTAGAGTCCCAGGATCGAGTCCCACAATAGGCTCCCTGCTCAGTAGGGAGTCTGTTTCTCCCTCTGAACCTCCCCCCTCTCATGCTTTGTCTCTCTCTCTCTCTCTCTTATTCTCTCTCTCTCAAAGAAATTAATAAAACCTTATAAATAAATAAATAGCAGTGTAGTAGATTGTTTCTTTAGTGGCCCACAGTGGGCTATGTCTCCTTGCACCATCCCCTCTGACCTTGACTATGAGATTGACTATTTGACTGGCTTTGGCCAATAAGACACTCATAGGCATGGTGAAAATAAAGGCCTGCACGTGGAGCCTGCCCTCTTGGAATGTTTGCTTTAGGGACACTCCCTCTCTGAATGCAGTGACCATGTTCTGAGAAGCCCAACCTAGCCCACATAGAGAGGACACAAGGAGGACCATCAAGGGCTTGGCTCACAGCTCCAACAGAGTTCCTAGCAAATATCAACTTGCCACCATATGAGTATGCTTTCCTGGAACTGGATCCTTCAGCCACGTTAAGACACCAGAAATGATGCCATGTGGAACAGAAAAAAAACTATCCATCCAATCTTGTTCCAACTGCAGAATTATAAGCCAATAAATGACTGTTACTGTTTTAAGACAGTAAGGGTTTGGGTTTTGTTTTGTTTTGTTTTGTTTTTTAATGCAACAACGGATAACCAAAGCAACCAATAAATGCTTTTGTATAATAATTAGTTGAAAAACTTAACTTATTTTATGTGTTAATAATTCCTTGTTCTTTGGGGTGCCTGGGTGGTTCAGTCAGTTAAGTGGCCAATTCTCAATTTCTGCTCAGGTCCTGACCTCAGGGTGGTGAGATCAAGCCCTGCATCAGGCTCTGGACTCATCAGGGAATCTGCTTTAGGGTTCTCTCTCTCTCTCCCTCTGCCCTTCTCCCCACTCTCTCATTCTCTCTCCCTCTCTCTATCTCTTTCAAATAAATAAATCTTTAAAAAATAATGATGCCTTATCCTTCAATAGAAGGATACCTTAGCACTATAGACCCAAGATCATAAGCTCTAAAACAGGACATATTTGAGTTAAAACTCTGGCTCTGTCATTTACGAGCGGAGCAACCAACGACAAAAGATCATGCCTGTGAACCTGTTTCTTCATTCACATAGTAAGCACAGAAAGAACTCTCTCCCGGGCTTATTGAAGATGAGAGAAAGTGATTACATGTAAAGTACCAGAAACAAAGTCTGCACTCAGTGAATGGTAAAAGGAGCTGTTGTTATCATTTTGTTATCATTAATCATCATTCATAAATGTTTCTGGAGCATCAGCTATATGACAAGTCCATGCTGGGTGCTGAGAAAACAAAGATAAGCTTGTGGCTACACTATACTCTCAGGGGTCTTCTAGTCTGCTCACTGTATTAAGTGCAGCAGAGGGGCACCTGGGTGGCACAGCGGTTAAATGTCTGCCTTCGGCTCAGGGTGTGATCCCGGCGTTGTGGGATCGAGCCCCTCATCAGGCTCTTCCGCTATGAGCCTGCTTCTTTCTCTCCTACTCCCCCAGCTTGTGTTCCCTCTCTCGCTGGCTGTCTCTATCTCTGTCGAATCAAAAAAAAAAAAAAAAATCTTTAAGTGCAGCAGAGGAAAGCTACAGGTTTTGTGAGAATGCCTACAAGGAAACCTAATTGAGATGTGAGGTCTGGGATGGTTTATCTGATAAATATTTAAACTGAGTCCTAAGGGGTGAGGTGGTATTAAGCAGTTGCAGAGTGCTGGAGAGATCAGTATGGACAGGAGCAGCACTACGAGACTCTGATGCAGGAGAGGTCTTGAACATTCTACAAGCTGGAAGAAGGTTGCCGTGGCTTGGGTCTGGTCAGCAAGGAGAGTTGCATAAAAGCCTAAGAGATAAACCTCACGTTTTTCTTAATAGCTAGCCGAGAGCACGTATCCCAAGAGGCTAGTGCTATGCCCCTGTATTACTGAGTGCCAACAATGTGCAAATACTCCCTAGGAAGTAAAGGTGCCTGACCCAGGAAGCAATCATTTCCAAAAGCTGCTCCACAGGTTGATGCCACGCTGTGAATAATAAATGTTAGTGCTTGGAAGTGAGGTAAGAAAAACAAGGACAATGTAGAGAGTTCTTAAAGATAGATTCATTTGATTTTGAATTACATAATTGTGTCCTTACTTTTCACAAAATAATAGGGATGATAGTTTTATTTTGAATGCCTTTACCTAGAAAAATCAAAAGCTATCAACTCTATTGCGCCCCCAAAGTTAGTTTTTCACCCGATTTGGGGACGTCTCTTTGTAGTCTGTGAAATCCATAATTGACTCAAAAAGTAACAACGTCTAGATTGATTCTTCTGTTAAGTAGTGGGTTATTTTGTAAGGGCCGATAGTCTAGAGAGAGCAAGTGGAGCCTCGTGTGTTCTTAAACTGAGGCTCTTGAATCTTTGTTTGAAATTTTTACTTATTAAAAAAAAAGGGTAGTACATCAGAAGCTGTAAATTCATATTCACATTCGCACACATATTGTATTCTTTATGTAGGAAATGCATTGAAGAAACAGCCCTGTAATTTTTCCATGAAATATAAATGCCAAACTCATGCATAATTTATACAACATAAAACCAACAGACCATGTAGTTTTGGTGTTTAATTATGATCCCTTGGTTCTTCCTGATAAGCACCATTAATCAGGCCAATCAGTGTCTGAAATAGCCTATTTCTGTCTGCAGATAAACACCTAACTGAAGGTGTTAAAATAAATTTAACTGAAATGTGCTTTTGTACCAAGCATTCCTGGCCCTAATGTAATAAATGGAATTTAAAAGCAAATAAACTAATGATTGACCAAAACAATATTTTTTTCTGAGATTTTTAGAGATACATGGAAATGTTGAATTTTAAGCATCTTTTGCTCAAACTTTCTGCCCTTTGTGATTCTTTTTAAAGAAAATCTCTACAGTTGCTGCTTTCATACAGATAAACTTAGAAGGGATCTTCATGCTTTTATTGGATAGTGTATTAGAATATTCGACCGGATGGATATCCTCTCGATGGTTTCACATTTTCTAACTCCCTAAGAACCCCTCCATGTTTTCAAAGAGCCATAAATTAGACTGATAAGACAAGCTGTAAGCATTAGGACTTGGATTTTTGTTTTCCCTTTACAAATCTTTTCTACAGCTGCTCCATTGCGTCACCATAACAACCTCGATCTATGGAACGGTTTCCAACAGCTTGAAAGGACATTTTCTCCACCGAGGCTGCAAACATTTGTAAAGTAAACATGACCATTATTTTCCTCAAAAGTAGTTTGAAAACCTGATTTTAGCTCTGCTCCTGTCACACAAAAAGCAGACTTGGCGTTTGTTAGGCTCGCCGTCGTCTCCTTTCCAGGAGCAGAGCAAGCTCGGTCAGAGACTTCTCCAGGTCACGGACATCACCTCCTTGGGGGCTGAGCCCGCTCTGCTCCCATGAACCACTGCGCACATACTCGGGGGTCTCCGTACCCCTTGCGCCCTCCTGACAGCGCAGTGCGGTTCGGGCTGGATTCTAATCGGCTTTATAAATATCCTGGCAGTTTCATCCATAAATGTGTTCAAGGCCAAATAGCTCATACATTTGAAACAAAGTACTATTACAACTATTGTTACTTACTTCCCAGTAGTTTCCTTCACTTTATACTCTTAGTAAACATTTTCAGGATAAATGGATAGACATCAGTATAGCATAGTGGTTAACAGCACGGACTTTAAGTTTGAATTAAGTTTGAGTCTTAGCCTTGTCACCTATTAGCTGTGAAGCTTTGGACGAGTTATTTAAACTCTCTAAACCTTAGGTTCTTCAACTATAAACCAGGGATTTGAATACCTATCTTGCATGTTTCTTTTAAGAATGAAATGTGAGGATCGTGGTAGGCAGAGTGCCTAACACATAATAAGGGCCTAAGAGCTGCCTGTGCTTGTAATCACTGTTTATTCCACTCACCCGACAACGATTCTCTGAGCACTTACCATGTTCCTGGCATGCTGGAAGAGCTGAGCAATGAGTGGCAAATAGGACGGCCCTGGTCTTTGTACTTACAGAGCTCACACTCTGGTGGGAAGATATACAGTAAACAAATCAGTACAGGGGCACCTGGCTGGCTCAGTCGATAGAGCATGTGACTCTTGATCTCAGGGCTGTGAGTTCGAGCTCACATTCAGAGTAGAGATTACTTAAAAATAAAATCTTTAAAATAAGTAAATAAATAAATCAATATATAACTACAAATAGTGACAAAGGCTAAGAAGAAGACAAGATGCTATGATAGAGAACACCAGAGAAAGGGGGACCTACTTTAGATGGGGTAACCAGGGAAGACTTCCTGGAGAAGGTCATCTTTAAACTGCAACCTAAAAGATGAGGAAAATGCCTGGTGACAAGGGGAAGACAAGGAACAGAGGCTGAGCAGAATGCCCGTAGCAGCTTCACAGCAACGAAGGGGCCATGGATCCGGAAGAAGCGGTGACAAGGCAGAAAGATCTTCAGAAGCCAGAGCATGCAGAATCTTGTAGGGTATGGGAAGAAGTTTGGATTTGACTCTAAGTGCAAGGGCAAACTATGCAGGAGCTTTAAGAAGGACAGTGGCATGATATAATTTCTATTTTTAGAAAATTACTTGGGCTGGGGCACCTGGGTGGTGCAGTCGTTAAGCGTCTGCCTTCGGCTCAGGGCGTGATCCCAGCGTTCTGGGATCGAGCTCCACATCAGGCTCCTCCGCTAGGAGCCTGCTTCTTCCTCTCCCACTCCCCCTGCTTATGTTCTCTCTCTCGCTGGCTGTCTCTGTCAAATAAATAAATAAAATATTTAAAAAAGAAAAAGGAAAAAGGAAAGAAAATTACTTGGGCTATCCTGTGATAATTTGGAAAAATGCAAAAGGAATGGATAGAGAAGTTTGGGTGCTATTGCAATAAACCAGGAAGAAGGTGATCGTGCCTTGGACTTAGTGGCAGGCTTGCAAGAGAGAAAGAAGAATTTGAGATGTGTTATAAAACTAGTGAAATCGACTCTTACCATGGAATTGACTGGGGGAGGGAGATGTTGCAGTTGACATGACTTTCTTCCTGTTGCTAATCCTACCTGTAACGATCACCAAGCGGCCCATAGACTCCCCAGAAGAGGATGGGGCAGAATAATAATTTTAGATATTATCATTAAATACGTTCTTTATAATTGTTTAGTTATTCTCTAGCAACCTTCTCAGAAACTTACAACACATTTCCCCCGTTTACGTCACTATTCCTCAAATCCTGCAGAAAGACTTAGGGAAAAGTAGAAATGCTTTATCATCAGGAAAACTTTACTCTTTAGCACCAAGCTGAGAAGACTGTGAAGTCTTGTTTTTAATGCAGCAAAAATTACTGATCGACCCCTATATGAAATTTGGTTTTTGCCTTACCTGGAGCTTCAAGGATTCCCTTCCTAACTTATAATAAGTTTTTTCAAGGTGACTTTTTTTTGTTGTTGTTTCAAATTCTTGTGTGCTTACTTCCATTCCCTCGTAAACAACACCAACAGATGGTATGGAATACTTGGTTGCATAATGATTAAGGCCTCATTTGGTAAGAACTCAAAGATTAAAGATTATTCTCAGAAAAACAAGTAATCCACTGCCAGGACTTAAAAGTCTGAAGATTTATACCAAAAGAACATCTAAGGAAGCACCTCATTGTATGACTCGAAAATCTGAATTTAAAACCACATATAGCTGAAATAAGGACTCAGGTGCGTTCATTCACAAACGCCCTCAACCGTGAAAGAGTATGACTGACTCTCTGTTTCTCCCTGTCAAGGGATAGATTCAGTAACTAACCTTAATCACCACTTGATGCATATTCCATCAAAACGCAGGCTTCCAGGGTACGGAATTTATTCTGGCTTTTTAAACATCTTTATGGGATTTTTCTCAACAAGTGGGAACAATCCGATTCCACTGCTCCTTCTCGGTGCAGAAAATAGACAACAGGAGAAGACTTGAGAAGATATCACGGGGTAATTTCATTGTCCAGTAGCTCAGCATGATACAGTCTGAAACAACCAGAGAACCAACACATCCTATCTGTTGTAGTCCCAGATTACTTTTTTTTAGAGGAAGTTTTATGTCTAAAATCAGAAAACTAAGCCTTCAAGTAATTAAACACTGATTAGGCAATTCTGTCAGCGGAGAAAAGCAAGAACAAAAACCCTGAAGACGGCACTGTATGTTGCCTGGCAAGAGGAAATGGTGTGGAACCAGACTAGCGAGAGCAACAGAATGAGGAAGCATCTGGAAGAGGGGATGTAAAGGAAGCAAAGCTTTATCCAATAATTAAAATGGTGTCCGCCATTTATTGGGCATAGGCCAAAGGCCAGGCACTACACTAGATGCTTAATGAATTTAATCTATTAATGCTATAATTCTATAAGGTAGGTCTTAAATATTCTCATTTTTTTGCTAAGGAAACAAATCTTCATGAGGTTATATACCATGCTTCTCAGTCCTCAGCTAGAAACTGGCAGAGTCAGGATTTTATATCATCCATCTCTAAAAACCAGACTGCCTCATAGGCTCTTCGACCTGTACGATGGTCCTGCTAAAGCTTGTCTCTTTCCACAAAAAATACCTTTTCCAAAGTTGGATTAGGTTAAATCCTGAAGTGAACTGGAGAAGCATTTTGCCCCAAGCATTTTGCCTGGAAGGAAGACTTTCCTGACACATTTTCAGAAATATAGCCGAGTAGTTCAGTAAAACTCTTAAGGGAAAACCAAGGTGGCACATGACAGCTAGATTCTGGGTCACCTATTTTGAGCAAAAGTACCAGACAGTCTGAGAGAATAGATTGTAGAACTATAAATTGTGGCTTACTTTATCAAGAGTGTGGGTGATATTAGTAATTGTCCTCTAATATCTATTACCCCCTTCTTCCTTTTAATAACAAAAGCCCTGAGTTTTAGCTGGGCTTAGCTCTTCATCTAGAAACTACACTTCCCCGCCCTCTTCGCAGCTAGGTTCCACCTCATGGAAATTTGGTTCACATATGTCAGATTAAAAATGAATCTGGACTTTATTCAAAAGGGTTATTGCAAAGGGTTGAGGAGGGACTACTGCAGTAGGGAGAACGCTCTGACCGGGACATCTGCCGAGTGTTCAGTGAAATGGGTTTCTTCCAGAGAGGAGTAAAGAAGGTTAGAAAGAACTGGGTGTGGGGAAACTGGATGAAAACGTATCAAGTTCAGACAACAGGTCAAAGACTGTTTTGCCCGGTGTCCAGCCGATTTTTTGAGAGAGACCCTTAAGGAGGGGCTGTATGCTGGCTCCGGCTTAGGGCAGGCCAGATTTCAGGAGCCCCGGGAACAGAGAAAATCTTCACCAAAGCTCGGCTAGGAAGCATTTTGTTCCCGTTGATCAGCGGAGACAAAACAGTTCAGCTAATCATTTAGGAAGCAAAGAATGGGAATTCGAAGGGTCTGTGTCTGGCCTTGTCCTATGTAAACAAGAAAGGCATCCTAGAGTCTTAGCTCTAAGTCCTGGGTATGGGTGGTTGTCTGCAGTAAGCTGTTTCTAGAACCCAAAGAGCTGGGGGAAGAGACTTCCTCTAACCATTGCTGTTTTCCAGGATCACAGGGCTCCAGGTGAAGTTCAACATTGTCCTAACCTTGAGAGGAATCGGCTTGCCTGTACTTCTTCTTTTGCCTCCTAGGGGTTGGAGCAGAGACACGATGGTGATGAGCCACCCTAAGGGAGGGTATAATCTACAGCTGGGAGGAACCTGGGTCCCTGCATGACCTTGAGAAACAGCTGTCGGCTTGCTCTGGTCAGCTCACCTGCCTCTGGACTATTAACAAAGAGAAAAATAAGTTATTCTCTAGTTTGTACCATTTCATTGTCAAATCTCCAAGTTAAAGCCACTGAGCGCGTACCCTAATAGATACAAATAGTCCCTGTAAACAAGAAAGTTTTTTGTGTGTTTTTGGTGTGCAGTCAACCTGCATCATCTTCAACTAGGAGAGGTAGTACTAAATGCAGAGCTCCCTTAAAGGGGCAAGCACTCACATTCTTCTTCATCTAGGAATGCCTGAAGCATTCAAAGCTCAATTTTGCTCTTTTTTTTTTTTTCCCTGTGTCACGTCAGAAGAGAATTCTGGTTCAGCTCCTGAAGTGAATTAAAAACTTTTCTTCTCCTGGCAGTGGGACATTAAAAAAAGGAAAATGAGCTGATTTCTGGTTAAATGATGTACATTAATACATGCAGGTGTTGGTGGTATTACTGGGGCTCTTAAAAAGTTGCTAAAAAGGCAAAATGTTCTACCATTTGATCCAAATGGCCTTTAAGTCAGTAACAGCCTTCTTTATTGGAAATGTGGACACAGGAAGATATGGAAGCTTTGCCAGGAGTGTGTTTAAAAGAACTAATTGCCACCAAACATGTATTACTTTCTGTCTGACCCTGCCAGGCACCCATGTGGTGTGCTTTGCCAAACAAACAATTGCATGTATGCCTCTTGTTAGTGGCTCAGCCCTTCAAATTCCGATGGTCTTTCCTTTCATTATTTAAATTTCTCAAGCAGTCCTAATAACTTAAATAAGAGTTATCGATTAGTTTATGTTCCTCTAGTGAAAAAAATAGTCCAATATCAAAACTGCCTGGGAAAGCTGTTTGTTCAATTTAATCTAAACAAAGAATTAGTTGAAAGTAATCACTGCAGCCTCTTTGATTCACTGGATCATTGAATCTTGTCTCAGTTGAGATCTTGATGATTTGCAAATACATTTTGGAGAAGTTATCCATCCTAGCAAAAAATGAGCCTTTATGGTTTTAATTCCCTGCATCTTCTCAGTATTTTATGTGTGACTTTAGTATGTTGTGAAATTATTCCTAATCTTTTATTGTATAGTGCTCCCTTTTTAAAAACGGGTTCAAAGAAGAGACATACAACCAAATATATGGCATCATTTTTCACCTAAGTACTCAGTTTCAAAAGCATTCTTTCCTCTCCCAACCCCCCTCCCCTTCACCCAGTGGCTTCTGAAATGTTACACTTAAATGGATAAGCTCCCTACTGGGTATATTATCAATTAGAGCTTCTTTCTGCTCTAGTCCTTGCACTCTGCAGTAATTCAAAAATCTTTTGCATATTAAAACCAATCTCACTTCCAAAAGATCTTGTGTTTCTTGCTAATGCAAACCATCTCTTAGAAAAGGTCATCTTTTTTTGTATAGTGGTACCAATGAAGGACAAAGGCACTAGCAAAAATTCATCAAAACTTCTTCCTTTCCATTCAAGCTTAAAATCTTGTCTATCACTACAAAATAAAACAAAAATTTGCCTATCATTAGATCAAATTTGCTAATAAATACTTATTTGTTTTTGAAAATTCTTCTCCACAGAGAAGATTAACAAAAGCAGTTCCTATTGAGGTCATTAATATGCACGCTTTCCATTTTGAAAAGAAACCACTTTCCCATATTCTTACTCTCTGGGCTAAAACTAAACTCCACAAGAAGCTATCTTGTGGAAATGTGGATGTAATTGAGTTAGACATATTCTAATGCCTATCTTAGGGCCTATGATCCTTATACATTCTGGGTTTGGCATGTGATATGAAATGCAATTGGACAGAGGACAATTTGAAGCTCCCTTGTATGTGTTGTTCAAAACACGAGCTTACAAAGTCAAAAGTCAATGTAGTGTGCACAGTGCAATAATTATGTAGTTCTGTTTACAGCTGATCAGCTCTCACTCACTGCTGTACGTCCGGCACCTGTTTTTCCAGGGCAACCATAACAGACACTCAATATACAATTATTGCATTGAAAGAATGTTGGCCTCCAACAAGGATCTCATGTGCCCTTTAGTTTAAAATGTCTGCTCTCAAACAACTGGTTCTCAAGTAAATTGAATACAAGACATATTGTTAAATTATTGAGTTCATATAAAGGAGTGTTTCAATCTACAGAATATGCCAAAGCAATGGGTACACTTTTAATTAGCAGCATCCCTAATCTCACCGAGATCATTTTCTCCCTTAGAAAATGAAACCAGTGGCACCTGGGTGGCACAGCGGTTAAGCGTCTGCCTTCGGCTCAGGGCGTGATCCCAGCGTTATGGGATGGAGCCCCACGTCAGGCTCCTCCGCTATGAGCCTGCTTCTTCCTCTCCCACTCCCCCTGCTTGTGTTCCCTCTCTCACTGGCTGTCTCTATCTCTGTCAAATAAATAAATAAAATCTTTAAAAAAAAAAAAAAAAGAAAATGAAACCAATATCAATGGTCAGGATTAAATCAGATCATGTACACACAGTGAGCCTCCCACTGTACCAGGCGCATAGTCAACACCCCTTCCATAGTAATAACTATCTTATTTGACGTGAGTGGTAGGCAACATTATTCAACCTGGTGACACTGCTCTGATTCTGAGGGAAAGCAGAAAAACTTTTATAATATGCATGAACTTTTTGTCATCTGCATACACGTTTCCTTCTCTTCCTTTTTTTTGGAGAATGGCCAATACCTCGCCAGAAAACACCTGCATCCTTAGGCTTGATCTTCTAAAATACTCCCTCCCTCATCCTCTCCACCTCCACAGCTTTGTTGAGCTGTTTCTGTGCGCTGATCTCCATTTAGCTGGGTCTCTGCATGGGGCCACCTGTAGGGCTGGTGTTTGCCCACCTCTGGAGTCTCCCTTTGAGCAGGAGAAAGAAAAGCTGTACAAGGCTCCGACCAAAACAATTTGTATCTCAGAGCTAGGGTCCATAACAATAAAAGGGACAGGATACTATTTACCAATTGCACTTATATCCAATAAAATTACCATTTACAAGGTGCTGCATTAAGTTGATTGCTTTTCTTTCTCTAAATAAGGACTTAAATTTCAGCTCTCAGGAAAAACTGATACCGGGAGGAGAAGCTCGAGAAACGAAACCAGCCTGCCTGGGAATGTCTGAGGCAGGGTGGGGAAGAATAAGAAACCTGAACCGAACTTTTACTGCATGCTGCATTTTAAGGGAATAATTAATCGAAAACATGCTCCATGCCAGGTTTCCGTGGATGATTATTCTCCCAGCCACGAGGCCACTTTTCACTGTTACTTGGGATGATACTGAGTAGAGAGATTGTACAACTCAAGTTTGGGAGAGAAACTGGCTGCTATCAGCTCTGACCACAACAGATGGAAAACAACAAGATTCCAATATTCTTTCGGAAGCTCTGACTTGGTTTTCCCGGAAACCATAAAAAGAAATCTTTTTTGTTGCTGCTATGTGGCTGTTAGGTGCCTTGTGTTGCCTCTATGCAGCTTTGTCTTAAGCGAAGAGATTTATCCTGCATACCTAGCAGCAAAAAAATAAAAAATAAAAAAATAAAAAAGGTCTTAGAATCCCTACACAAAAGACATATTCTGCGGAGGTGTCCTGCTGTAAATTTATGTTCATTCCTGGTTCCTCGGGTGAGTCAGTCACTCCATAACAAAATTTTGAAGAGATTAAGGAGGAAGATGGTGGGATTAAAGAAGTTTGTAGCTCACTGAATCCAACAACCCTGCAAGAAATTAAAAAAAAAAAAGCATTAAAAGAGATGGAGTGGTTCCCTAAAATAAACAAAGGAAAATCTGCCTTAATAGAGAAGTTGACAGCTTCTCCCCTTCTTTTCCAGGCTCAGCCACTGGCAACAAAGAAAAGGCCTCGTTTGCACAGCTGCTGCCCTAAGAACCGAGTAACAAAAGGCTGAAACTTTAACTTGAATTTGGAAAAAAAAAAAAAAAAAAAGTCAACTGACCAAAAAAAATCACAAATATCAGGGAAGTCAACAAAGGAGCAAGAAACTTTGTGAGGTCAGGAGGAAGATTCTTCTTAAGGGGAAACCCTGCAAGCTCCAAGGAAACCCACCTGTTCTGGAAACCGGATAAAACTCCCATCCCATCC
Source organism: Ailuropoda melanoleuca (assembly GCF_002007445.2). NCBI lineage: Eukaryota > Metazoa > Chordata > Mammalia > Carnivora > Ursidae > Ailuropoda > Ailuropoda melanoleuca. The sequence continues at coordinate 17,399,434 of NC_048233.1, forward strand.
TGCACTGCCTCGGAGCACGGGTCCCACCGCACGGAGACGTTGTGCCGCGGGAAAGGCATCTGTTTCTTCAGCGCTCAGAAGCGGGAGATCCACTCTGTTATCACCATGAAAAGTGGGGCCAAGTGAGGGATAACGTCAAGAGCCTGCCTGATAGTATTTCTTCTAACTTCTGGAGTCCTAAGGACGTGCACCTGTCATGGGGAGAGGTAGGCTCTGGGAAAGACAGAAGGACGTAACAGTTCATTTACACCCCCTTCATGTTTAATATTTTTCTTGTGCTTCATTTTTTTCACACAAAAAAAACAAAAAACAAATAAAAACTAGTCACGTCCCTTGGGAACAGAAACAATATGCTGGCATAAGCTATTTATTATTTATGAACTATCAATTTCCAAAAAAAGGTTGAGGCATCCATACAATAGAAACTGTGAAAACATTAAAACAATTAGAACATTAAGTTAGGAGTACAAACAAGAAGGTGGGACCTAATGAGGACAGCCCCCCCACCTGGGGGCAGGGAGGGGGAAATTGTACCAGAAAATGTAGAACAGTATTCATCTTTATCCTGTAAGCTGTGATATACAGAATTAAGTTTTCGGTTCAATTGCAGTGAAGTGACTTTGTACTTTTTTTCATTCACCTTCCAGCTGCAATAAGAAAAAAATGCTGAAGGAATCTCAAATACAATTCTAGTAATACTAGTTAAATAAATGTTCGTGGCATACCTCCTATGTACTAGTTCCCTCAGAGGGACTAATCTAATGAGAAAGAAAAACATAAATAATCCCAATGCAATATGACTAATTTCGGCTTCCGTATATATTATGGTAGAGATTTTGTGGAGCTAGAAAAATAAGCCCTTAACTGGTTGGGAAAGAGAGAAAAAGCCTTAGTAACACTTCATGGGATGAACATGAGCTGGGACTCAAAAGACCACTTTTCCAGATGCAAAAGAGGGAGGACATTTCCAAAGAAACCACGCATGCAAAACGACAGAACAGGAAAGACCATAAGTGTGTTTCACCAATGAGGGGCTGGGGATTAAAGTTGGAAAGATAGTCTGGAACCTTGAAAAAGGTTGTCTTGTAGAGAAGATACTGAAGATCTTTTAAACAGCTAAGTGAAAGTATCCTATTTGAGTTTTAAAAGGTAATTGGGTATTGCAATTTGGAGAATGGATAAGAATAAGGGTGAAATTAAAGTCGGGAAGGAGCCTATATTAGGGTTCTCCAGAGAAACAGAACCAATAGGAGGTGTATACAATTTGGAAAGAGGTTTATTTTAAGGAATTGGTTCACACAGTTATGGAGGATAACAAATCTAAAATCTGCAGGTTGGGCTGATAGGCTAGAGACTCAGGAGAGCTGATGCCTCAGTTCTAGTCCAAAGGCTGTCTGCTCTATCACCACAAAGTCACTCTATGTTGTAGTTTGCTGAAAGTTCTCTCTTGGCTCAAGGGCGGCCAGCTTTTTGTTCTATTCAGGCCTTCAACTGATTGGATGAGGCCCACCCACATTATGGAGGGCAATCTGCTTTACTCAAAATCCACCCGTTTAAATGTTAATCTCATCCAAAACACCCTCCCAGAAACATCTAGAATAATATTTGACCAAATATTGGGGCACCCCGTGGCCCAGCCAAGTTAACCTATAAAATTAACCATCACAGAAACTATTAGTGTAGAGAGACTCTCTAGTGTATGGAAGAGATGGCAAAGCTCAGAGCAATGAAGACAGAGAAAAATAAATCAAATTTAGGGGAAAATTGAATATAAAGATGAAAAAGAGGGCATTTTAAGAATGAAATCAAGATTTTTAGTTTGATCAACTAGGCGGTATAGAAAATAAACCAATTAGATGACCAGTAACCTCCAAGGATATATTTTTCTTTTAATTTCTTTTCTTTCTCCATAGGAAGCCCAAGTTTCTTCTGCTTCTTTGTGCCTATATTCACCATTTACATTTTTTTCTTATTACATATTTCATCATTGGTTACTCTAAGAATAATGACAGTTACAAAAGGTATTTCCCTGATCAGATTTCATGTGTAAGGATACCTACATTTCTTGGTCTATTTTGGGGAAAAAAATGCATTTACTTAACCTCTGGCACAATCCGTTAACTCAAATGTACTTCCCTGCCTCCATTTCTACCTAACAAGACATAAACATACACAAGAACATGAATACATAAGAAATGACAACAGAGAGAAAAAGTGACAAAATTCTGAAAACTAGAAGCAGGTAACTGAGTGATAAATCAAAGGAAAACAGAAAATCAAGTAAATAAATTACCCCCACGAAACCCCAGAAGGGCTCAGCAATTGAAGAAACAAAACGCCTCTAAAATAAGAAAGGGTGGTGTCCAAGTGGGGTGCAAGCTGGACTATTTTTTGAAAGTCTGATATAAAAGTCAATTCAATCTCTACATCAACTCCTCAACTCCCTGCAACTAGGAGTCTACCTCTCAACCAACCCCAACGGAAGACTAAAGGTTTTCTCTTTGGTGAAACAGAATCAAAGGGAATATGAAATTGACAATAGGCAGAGCTGGGGACAGGAGACGTGTGCCATGATGAACACCTGGATTAAGTGAAAAATCTCCAGTCTGAATGACAAAATCTTCAATACCTTTTTCCCATTTGTTCCCAGAAGTGCCAAGCCTGGACTATAAACCTCAAACAAGAGATGAGAGGATCAGTCTCTAGAAAAACCGATCAACCCAAGAGAAAAGAGACCCACAGAGGCTGACAGCCATAGAGTCCCTGTAGAAAGAGCAGGTTTGGTCCTAATCATCCAGCAATGAAGCCAGCACTTAAGAAGCCCCGTCAGTACACACAGAGCTTTCAATCATCTTTCTAGTACCTTACTGTTAGATATAAAAAGACAGTCAAGGATCACTGGGCATGATGAAGGCTTTTAATATGAAAGTAGAGGCCAAAATAGGAAAAAGGAAAAGTGGATGACATAGAGCACAAGAAGTAAAAGATGATGTCATAAACAAAACTCTAATATCCTCAGGTAGAAAGGAGAAACTATTACAAATCCATGAAATAAAAACAGGATGCTTTCTTAAAAGTAATACTTAGAAAAGAAGCATTCCTAGAATTAAAATATGGTGGAAATAAAAATGTGAGTCAAAGTATTGAAAAGATAACGTTGAAGTTGTCCAAAAGCAAATAAAACCATCGGTAAGTAAAAAATATAAAAAGAAGTTGAGAAAAAGAAAATCAGCAAGAAAGTTCAATGTTCAAGTGACAAAAGTTCCAGGATTAGAGAACAGAGAAAATGGATAAGAGGAAATTATCAAAGAGAAAACACCAAGAAAGTTCCCAGAACTGAAGGAGGTAACTTTTCAGATTGAAGGAGCCCAGGGGCCCAGTGCTCACCCAATTTTATTCCTGGTATCCTGAAGTTTTTCTATAATATACCTTGGGTTGTGTATGTGTGTGTTAATCGGGAGGTCCTAAAAGCTTCTGGAGAGAAAAAGCAGACCACATACAAAGTGATCAGGAATGAAAATGATATTGGTTGATTAACAGCTCTGAAAGCTACAATGCAGTCAAAATTCCAAAAGAATATTATTTGCAACTTAGAATTCCAACCCATTCAAATTATTGACCAGGTGTGATAATAGAATAAAGACATTTTAAGATTAAAGCAAGATCTCAGAAGTTTTATTGCCTATACGTTCTTTCTCAGGAAGCTGCTTAAGCTGCCCTAGTATCACTCAGACGCTTGTTTAGAAATGCAGATTCTGGGGTGTCACCCTAAACCTGCTGAGGCAGAATGGCTAGGAGTAGGGCCCTACAGTCCATTTCCTAACAAGCCCTTGGGTGAAAGCTAAAGTTTGAAAAGCACTGGGACACCTGGGTGGCTCAGTCGGTTGAGTGTCTGCCTTCTGCTCAGGTCATGATCCCAGGGACCTGGGATCGAGTCCCACGTTGGCCTCTTTGCTCCGCACAGAGCCTTCTTCTCCCTCTGCCCCTCCCCCACTCGTGCTTGTATGCTCTGACAAGTAAATAAATAAATCTTTTAAAATAAATAAATAACGTTTGAAAAACACTTTACCAGTGGATATGCTTTCTCAGAATGACAGGAAGGAAGGGAATGTCTTTGGGCGTCCCACCCGAGGCCCCGGAAGCCTGAGCCAGTGGGATATTTAAACGAAGAGCTTGATCTGGGGCCTGTGGCTGGCTGGCATCCCTAAGGGCAGGGGCAGCCACCTGCCTTCTTGATCCCTGAGGCTGCAAAGCACTGCCCTGGAAGGAGTACTCCACCCTTTCCCACATGAACAACCACCTGATAGATGAGTGCATGGACAGAAACCTGATTGGGTGACAAGCACCTGGAGGTTAATCAGATTAGAAGAGTCCATAAAAACCCCTAGATTTAAACCCCAAATCAGCAATCTTCTTGGTCCCCTACCTCTTCAGGAGCTTTGTACTATTGCTCAATAAACTTTGCTTTGCTGCCCACCAGTCTTCATCTGGTCTACCTCTTCATTCTTGCAAGCAGCATGACCAAGGATCAGAGGCACTAAAAGAAAAGAAATCCTGCAACAATAGGAGAGAAGATGAGAAGTGGTCACCAACCCCACTCAGACAAACTTTGTTACACACTATCATATCTATTATCTATTCTTCTAAGGGCCCATTCATCTTTCCTAAATGTCACTTTATTCTCCCCTTTAATACAGGGGTCTCACCCAGGAACTCACAAAGATAGAGGGAAAATTACATTTCTTCCCCTACGAAGACAAAATGGGAGAGACAGAGGGGTACGAAAGCTAAATTCTCATTCTCCATATAAAGAAGTTAACAGATAATGCCTAAAATTGAACAATTAGGAACTAACAATATAAGCATAACTAAAAGAGCTAAAATTGGTTGCCTCTGGCCTGGCTGGCTCAGTCGATAGAGCATGCAACTCTTAATCTTGAGGTTGTGAATTCAAGCCCCACATTGGGCATAGAGATTACTTTAAAAAATCAAAAATCTTTGGGGCACCTGGCTGGCTTAGTTGTTGGAGCATGTGACTCTTGATCTTGGGGTTGTAAGTTCAAGTCCCTCATTGGGTGCAGAGATGACTTAAAAATAAAATCTCAAAAAAAAAAAATGGTTGCCGGGGTGCCTGGGTGGCACAGCGGTTAAGCGTCTGCCTTCGGCTCAGGGCGTGATCCCGGCGTTCTGGGATCGAGCCCCCCATCAGGCTCCTCTGCTATGAGCCTGCTTCTTCCTCTCCCACTCCCCCTGCTTGTGTTCCCTCTCTCACTGGCTGTCTCTATCTCTGTCAAATAAATAAATAAAATCTTTAAAAAAAAAAAAATGGTTGCCCCTTCTGAAGAGGGTTAGAGAGAGGTAAGGGAGGGACTTTTGTTATTGTTATAAACCTTATAAAGGCATTTGACATTTTAATTATTCCATTATTAGTTTGATAAAAAATATAAAATCAAGTTAAAAAAATAAATTATTCCAGTAAGTTTAGTAAGTGTTTCTAAATGACTCCTGATAGATAATTTCTGCCTTATTCTGTGTTCTGGCACTCAAAGCGTGACAAAAGTCTTCTTGGTGCTTCCCCTCTTGTCTCCATAGCAGTTCTCTGCCCCCTCAAAATGTCTCAGACCCTGAGACTCTGGGCTTTGAGTTCAAAGGGACAGATGGGAAGGAGTCACTGGAGAGGCTTTATCCTAATTCTTCCATCAGATTTTGGCAGAGTGTTGTTTTTTCTATGATAATTTCCACAGAAACAAATTTTCTCAATCATCTACAAGTTTCTAGTGTGCTAAAGGTTGTCATGCCTTTCTTTCCTATGTTTTAATATCCACAGACATGAGCTCTTTTGGAATCAGGCTTTCATTTATTCAATCATTCATTCAAAAAAAATGTATAGTGAGGCCCTACTCTGTGCCAGATATTTACCAATTGAGTTTCTTAAGATTATTTTTTTTTCTCTATGTGTGGTTTCCATACTTAGGAATTAAGATGTTTCAAAGTTCTTTATAATCACTGCCTTTTTATGTGTTAATTAGAAAAGGCAACCTTCTGTGGTGTAATGATTAATTAAAATGAGGATAAACTACATTATGTTAAGAAAGGAAAAGCTCCAAGACTTATTTTCCAAATTAGATCAGGTCAGTTTAAATTTTTCTCTTACCCCACTTGTCAGTAGGCTGTCCTTGTCACAAAGAAAAATGTTAACATTTATCTAAAAGGGCTATTTACCTCCTGCTGATGCTTTATGAGAAAACAGACTTGTTTCCTCTCAAGAGAGAAAAGTACATTTACAAGGTAAAATAGTATTTTGGGGGGCACCTGGTGGCTCAGTCGTTAAGCATCTGCCTTCGGCTCAGGGCATGATCCTGGTGTTCTGGGATTGAACCCCGCATCAGGCTCCTCCACTGGGAACCTGCTTCTTCCTCTCCCACTCCCCCTGCTTGTGTTCCCTCTCTCACTGGCTGTCTCTCTGTCAAATAAATAAATAAAATCTTTTAAAAAAATAGTATTTTGAAGTACTAATCCACATTTACTTACTCCATCCCATTCTACCCTCCACTCAAACCCAGGCAATTTAACACAGGTCCACCATTGCCCAAAAAGATAGTGATTATGGCAGAGTACGAAGGGAACAAATTTAAAATCCTTTAGCACAACCAATGTAATATTATAGACTTGTTAGTTTAAGATACAACTCAAGGTTCAGTTAGTTTCCTGGGATGGACTGAATGTTTATCTTCCCAAAATTCATATGTTGAAGCCCTAATGTGGTACTTGGAGGTGGGGCTCTGGGAGGTGATTAGATGATGAGGGTAGAACTTCCATGATGTACTTAGTGTGCGTATAAGAAGACAGAGAGCTCTAGCCCTTTTTCTCTGCTCTCCATCACAGGAGGATGCAACAAGAAGACAGGTGTCTACAAGCCAGGAAAGGATCTCTTCACAGACACGGAATCTGCTGGTGCCTTGATCCTGGACTTCCCAGCCCCCAGAACTGTGTGAAATAAATATCTGTTGTTTAAGACACCTAGTCTGGTAATTTTTTTTTTAAGATCTAATTATTTATTTGAGAGAGAAAGAAAGAGAGAGCACGAGCAGGAGGAGCAGAGCGAGAGGGAGAGGGACTCCCAGGCAGACTCCATATCAAGTGTGGAGCCCAACCTGGGGCTCCAAATCCCACGACCCTGAGATCATGACCTGAGCTAAAACCAAGAGCTGGCTGCTCAACCGACTGCACCACCAAGGTGCCCCATGGTATTTTTGTTACAGCAGCCAAACTGACCAAGAGATTACTCAAGTCAGGAATTTAAATCCCAGGAACAATCAGTTAGCATGCAAATCAAGCAGCCCACACTCCAGAAACAGCCAGTATGAATATATGCCTTCTACTATCAATAGCTCCGTAAATACCGGAAGCTTTGCTTTTCTTTTCTTTTTTCTTTTTTTTTTTTTTTTAAGACTTATTTACTTATTTGAGAGAAAGAGAGAGAAAAGGGTGTGAGCAGCAGGAAGGGCAGAGGGAGAGAACCTCAAGCAGACTCTCCCTCTGGGCACGGATCCAGATCCCACCACCCTGAGATCGAAATCAAGAGTTGGACGCTCCACCGAATGAGCCACCCAGGCGCTCCCAGAAGCTTCTCTAATTAGCATAATGAATGTTAGAAATAGGGTGTTCTTGTGGAAATGAGTGGAGCTCAAGATACCTTGTATAACTAACAGAATATGAGACTCTCACGAGGCCTGTTACCTGTACCCTTAGGGAGATCGTCCGAGGCCTGCCGCACAAATGAACCTGTGCGCACTCCTTGAGCCAGAGGACCTCTGGCGGCCTGACGCTCACTCCGAGAACACAGGATTCTGCCTCTGGATATTGTTCCATCTGCTTCGAGTAAACATTTCATGTGAAGAGGCAGTTGGAGCACTCCAAAAGAACACAGACCTGGGACTTCATCAAGAATTTGTATAAATGTTTTCAAGCCTGCTTGCTAATAAATGTTCTTTAATCAGGTCTGTATTTGTGGCATAACTTATGAAGAGCGAATCAATCTTGTGGTGGTTACTATGATTTACTAAAATAATCTAAAGCTGTACAAGCCCAAGCTGGCTTAGGTTTACAACCCCCACAAAAGGTATGGCATTCGTTGACAGAGAGGGAAGATGCCTGGGAGGATTTCCAAGTCACGACGAGGGAACAGTGCGGCGTGAGGAGGTGTGGACCGTACAGCTGGGGATTGATAGGAATACGAACATCCCGACAGAAGCCACCGTAAAGTGGTGACTACATCTGGAAACCATACATGATGATCACAGCAAATAAGAGCGTGGACAACTGCTGACGAAGACCCGGATACTGCTTCATCGCCCAGAGCCATGCGGCTACTTAGATGCAATCAGGGAATAGTCTCAGTTAAAACTGGCAGTGACCGAGTCTGCCAGGAACTCACTGAAGATGTGGGGACGACCGTCAAGAAGAATGGGATCTCTAAATAAATACTGAATTGGAATTTAGGGGAAAAAAATCTAAAGGCTTTTCTTCCCTGCACGTCTGAGGTGGGATTTTTGAGAAATTCATATTCACTATGTGCCACATGAGCAAGAACAATTCCGAGTCTCTCTCAATTTTTTCCTCCATTTTTAAGGCTTGACACCTCTGTTACATTTTCTCCTCCAGCACACTGAGGAGTGAGCCCATTGTGTCCCTAGACTCTTCTTAGTGATCCAAAGTCTGGTTTAGAGTCCAAGAGAGGGATATTCATGTCTGGCTGAAAGGTCTATGCAGATCAGAGAGAAAAGAAAGGCAGCATCTGAAGTACATAGGTGTGTATCTTCGTCAGCTTGGGCTTCTATAACAAATACCAGAGATTGGATGGGTAAACAACATTTATTTCTCAAAGGAGACTGGGAAGTCCAAACTCAAGCTGCCAGCAGATTTGGCATTGGGCAAGACCCTGCTTCCCGGCCTATAGAGAGCCACCTTCTCCTGTATCCTCACGTGGTGAGAGAGATCATCTTCCCCACATCTCTTCTTATAAGGGCACGAATCCCATTGGGGTGGGGCTCAACCCTCTGACCTAATTGTTTCCCACCTCTAAATGCCATCACATGGGGGATTAGGGCTTCAACATATGACTTTGGGTGGATGCAAACATTCGATCTAGACCAGTACATACTGCCAAGGAAGGAAAGCAGTGATGAGGCAAAAGTTACACTGAGTTCACCCCCCTAGGAATTTTACTTCCTGAGAGAAGTGGATAGAATCATCTTACATTCAGCAAACACCTAACTATAAGCCAGGCATTGTGTTAGGAAAACACTGGCTTCACCAAGATGAATAAAATATTTTCTGACATCCAATAAGGAGACAGACAATACAATGTGCTAAGTGCCGTGATGGGGCTAAGTACAGAGCCAGTGCTGGGGAGGGCAAGATCCCAGCTCTGACTGGGGGAGTCCGAAAAGCTTTCAGAAGAGATGGCATTCAAACTGGGTCTTAGATTTCCCCAGCAGAGAACAGCCTTTCCAGTCGGCACTAACAGCATATGCCAAGGCAAAAATGAATGAAAAAGCATGGAGTGTTGGAGAACGATAACAAGTCCAGGGGCTAGAAAGTATATGAGTGGACTAGCAAGGTGTTATGCTAGAAGGATCAAATGTGGTCAGATGAAATCTCACGAATGCTTTTCTGAATAGATTGGCTTTTTGAGGTCAACCAGGGCATCCAATGGGCCTACAGGTTCCAAAGAGTGCCCTAATGGCAGCAAGGAGCGGGCCAAAAGACTAAAGCTCTGCCCCCGCCCCCCCCCCCGCCCTAGTCCACTCCACTTTGTATCTTTTAAATATCTCTTTCATATTTTTTATTTGAAAGTAGGACCAGGGAGTTATTTTTAAGTTTTAAAATTGCTCACCTAAGCCACTAAAAGTCATAAAAGATCTTTGGTTAGGGAAGTTGAATGACCGTATTTACATTTCAGAACACTGATTCTGGCTGCAGGACAGGAGGGAAGATCAGAGAAGGGAGACATGAAAGGCAGGAAAAGCAATTAGGTGGACTCTTAAATAGCCTGTAGCGGGGAAGACAAAGGATCCAAACCAAGGTAGTGATAGTAGGAGTATGAACAGAAGTAGAAAGAGGGAAGAGATTCTAGCGACATTTTGGAAACTGGATCAACAGCCATTTACTATTCCTACTACACACGCAGTGGTTTTTGACAGTGTTTGACTGGGCAGAACAGGCAGGAAGGTGTACCCTCTACCCTCCCGCCATTGGAGGATTGATGTAATTTCAGTTGCTCCACTTCAGCTCCAAGGTATTATTACCACAGGGAGCTGAGATAAAAGCTTCTCGCCACATTCCAAAGCTTCTAGGCTTTCGAGGGTATTATGGTGTATTGACTGATGGGACTTTGTGGAAAACTGCATTGGACGCAGCGGCTTATGGATCATGGAAAAAGTCTCCAATACAGAGTATTCGTTTGCTTTATCTTTCAGAAACCTGATGTGGTATTTTGTTGTCTCTTTTCTCTTTCATCTTCTATAAGTAGAATTTTCCCCACCTCTAAAAACAGAAATTTGGAAAAATGGGTTTAGGAGTATATAAAGCAATCCATCAATAAGGTTGATTTTATTATCGTTGTTACGCAACACTCCTTGATGTAACATCCAGCGATCTGATGCTTTGCTAAGACTAATCCTTGCAGTGGGCTGGCCTCGAAAACAGGCAGAATGGATTCCTGACTCTATTGTGATTTAAGACATGATGATAAAATGCTCAATCCTTACGCATCCAAGCATTCAGTAACTATTCACTTAACATCTACTTTGCCAAAGGTCTTATGATAGGTAGGCACAGTGGAGGGCAACACGGATGTGGTCTTAGTCCAGTAGAGTTTTCAGCCAGCCGGGAAGACAGACACTAAACCATTAACTGCAGGCTTAATTATTTAATAACAATTTTTGGTAACTGCTTTGAATAGGAAAGAAAAGCTCCAAGAGAATCTAGGACAGGGGACCTTGTATCGTCCCCATCTCCACAATGAAGTGAGTTTTGGCTTGCAAGCCACAGAACAGGAGGTTGCTTCTGCAGATGAATAGGGAAGAGAAATTCAGGCAGAGTAGACAGTATAAAGCAGGGACAGCTGGGGAAAGCCACGGTGGCTGGAGGGCAGAAATCAACAGGGAGAAAGGCTAGATATACAGATTTGTAGGCCGTGTTGAGGTTTGGTTTTAGCCTAAAGGCCAAAGGAACCCCTTCAATGGAATTTAAACAGAGGGTGAAATTATCAGATATATTTTTAAGGACTCCTCCAACTTCTCAGTTAAAAGCAGATTGGAATGGGGCAGAAGTGGATTTAGGGAAACCACGTAAGTAGCTCTGGTCGGAAACCTCCAGAAGTTTCTCGGTTGCAGACCCTGATACCAACCACTTGCGTTCCAGTGATAACTAACCAGAGCAGATTGCATATGAACTCACAGCGAGGCTCAGACGTGCTAGTCAGCAAGGTCTAAAATGTGTCAGCTTTGATGTCCTGTGCCTGCCATTGTCTTGTGCCACCAGGCCACAGCCTTCCTTACCATAGCTGTGTTGGCCTGGACCACGTGCCAGCTACCGGTTCAGAGTTTTCTTTTTTTCCTCATTTGCTACATGAGACGGAAGCCTGTTCCCCAAACCTGCCTCTGACCTCTGCCGAGCTTCACCATTCCCTGAATTCTGCAGTTGTTTACCACACAGTGGATTGGCCTCCTAGGATAGCGCTGCTGCCTTCCCAAATAGGGCCCTTTTCTTCCAGCTGCTTCCAGCTCAGCTGTGGATTCCCTCGCCGGCTTCAGCTCTGCCCTCGATTGAGGTCCCGACCCCGTCCCTCCCTCTCCTCTCCAAAAGTTCCTCCCTGTGAGACTGCTGGGCCTATAAAAATAAACTACAATAAGTAGCTTCCAGGGGTGAGGTATTTATCGAGAAGATCTTTCCCTTTGGCAGAAGAGAGCTTTCTTAGTTCTTATTCTTATGAGATAGCAAGGTAAGATTTATTATTATTATTTTTAACAATTCCACTCAAAGTACTGCGCTGGTTTGCGGAGGCTCTCCTGCATATTGTTATCAAAAGGATCAGGATTGTGTTTTAGGGCAATGAGTATCGCGTCAGCTTTGCAAGCTCAAATGTTTTCTCAAAACTGTTTAAGTGTTAAGGTTTGTTTGCTTTTAACTGGCCTGCGTGTCTAACTCCCATGTTTCTCTGGATTCCTGCACTAAAAAATGATATACCTCAGTGAAAAAAGATATGGGGATGTGAAAAGAAGTGTTATGAGTCAAGGAGCTACTGGCATTTAATCTGTAGCAGGTGTGCTGTTAGATTTAATAAGCATTTCTGGGTATTCGGGGTTTTTTTTTTTCTTTATGACAAGGCCTCTAAGCACATGAGCAAAATTTAAATGAAAATAGGAGACAAATTCCCAGCAGAAGACAATAATTCTCCACCCTTACCCTTTCTATACCCCTAAAAGGAAAGAGAGAGAAAGTTTTCTCTGATTTGCTAGGACACGTTTCTTTTTCTTTTGTTTTCTCTTCTCCTTTTCCAATCCAGGCTGGATAGGCCCTGCCGCAGAAATTAACTAGCATCTCCTTTACCTAAGACTGAAATCTGAAACACGTACATAAGTTTCAAGATAACATTTTTTAAAATCTGTGTTTGTGGTTCCTTTTTTAAATACCTTTTTCTAAAAATAAAATCCTCAGGGTGACCAGAACAAACACAGACTGGGTGAGAGACATTTCTGCCAAGTTGCAAGATGGATGTGAATTAAAGTAGCTGAAACGTAAACCCGTGTTATTGTAATCTGGAGTGTTAACGCGTGCCCTTCATCTAAGAAATGCAAAATATTTTCAAAACAAGCATCTGGTGACACTCACCAGGGTCGTATCAGTACAGATCTCCAGAGGAGCTAATTTGTCGTGCAGAGACTTTGGGATGTTTTTCTAAAAGACTGACCTATTAGTTCTTAATGCAGCTCAGAATTCGTAATTCTTGGATGAACTCATTTTCATGTTTTATTCTGGTAACCTGATTGCTCCCCAAAATTCGAAGACTCTTATTATCTTTTCAGTGAGAGGGGATAGTAAAATGACACGCCCGAAGGGACGGTGACCTTCAGGTGTTTTGGCTGAATAGCCTTTCCCACTGTTTTGGAGTCCCCACCGGTACTGTTAGCACCTTGTACCCTGTCCTCAAATTTGGGCTTTTCTGTAGCCTTTCCCGCATGTACTCTTAGAGCGCATATTTCGTAATCTGTAGATTAGTTTGATTTTTCGGCAATGATGAAAACATCAAAGAGCTTCAAACACTTGAGCTGCTCGAGCAAGCAGAAATAAATAAGCCCGGAAAGGAAAGGGGAGCAGGAGCTTCCAAGAGATCCAATGGCAAAGCCTCTGTGGGAATTATGGCAGAACAATGTTATTTCTGCTCACCAGATATGTGAGCCCAGGATGAGGGAGACCAAAATCGGAGGCTGGACCAAAACATGTAACAGAGATTTTGACTTCTCATATCGAAATTGGTCTCTTTTCAAATTATTTCCAAGAGAGCTTCCCACTTAACAGTACACCCTTCATTCAGTTGATCCTTTGTCTTCTATGCCTTTTATTTCCTTTGGGGTTTTTCTGTTTGTTTCATCTTTTCATATAGATGCTTAGCTTCTGAGGCTTATCATTTCTCAAACTTCAACTCAATTACTTTTTTGGTTTTTTGTATTTAGTAGGTAATCCGTAGGCACCTGATATCTCCTGACTACATTTTTAACACTGATACCAATAGTAGGATCTAGCTACATTCTTTTTTTTTTTTTTAATTTAGTTCTCCATCCAGCTCCAGCTCCCTCTGTTATTCTGAGCAAGCTCAACTCTCTGACTCATCTTTCACTTCGTGTTGCCTACCTTCACCAAGGGAAAAAGGAAGGCCCATCTCTGAAAGTGGGGAGGGAGTGCTTTAAAGTTCTCCATTGGGGGATGCCTGAGGGGATCAGTCAGTTGAGTGTCTGACTTCAGCTCAAACCATGATCTCCCAGTCCTGGGATCCCGGTCCTGGGATCTGCTGGCTTCCAGCAACACATTCAGCGGAGAGTCTGCTTCTCCCCCTCCCTCCTCCTGGGCTCCCCCACCCTGTTCATGCTCTCTCTCTGTCTCTCTCTTTCTCAAATAAATGAATAAAATCTTTTTTAAAAAGTTCTCCATTGGCCCAATTTCTGTGAATTCATAATCCAAACATATACACATAAATGAAAGCTGAACGATTATCTCCTACATATTGGAGAACATTGATGGAGGGCAATATATACTCGTGAGCTTAATTATCTTTATGATTAATAGAAAAACGCCTGACTTTCATAGGACAGAAATATTTTTAGCTCACCAAAACAAAGGAAGATTAAGTTTTTGTGCAGCCAAATATTTTCTGACCTAAAGGGACACTCTTTAAGGAAAAGAACACAAAATCACAAATATAAAACTAGAAACTAAAGAGAACATATATGTGGAAAGAGAAAACACAAAATACAAAAAATATACACTCCACAAAAACAGAAAATACACAATACAGAAAAATAGCATATTTTATTAATTGCTTAATAAATCTCTCTAATAAACTTTTCCCTTTCTTTTGCTTCTGTTCTGAAAAAAATATACAAAATTAATTGTAACATAAGAGGAATTAAAATACAGTTTTAAGTTATTGCTACTTGGTACAGAGCTACATGAAGCATAATCAAATTACTCTCATACTAACTGCATCGACTAGGTTGATGAATACATGTAGGTACTTTGCCATCCAAGCACTTATTTTTTCAGTCTGTATTACTGCATTGTTGGCAATTTTGTGTGCGATTTCATCTGGAACAGCACAACGTTCTAAGGACAAGCTATGTCAGATACTGTATGAAGTGATTTGAGGTATTGGAAGGCAGTAAGCAGTACGCCAGGAGGCTCATTCTTTGTAATATTTCTCAAGTCTGTGACTTATAAACACAGGGAGTCTTGGACCAAATTTTATTTTGTGTGATTCTCAACCAAAAAAGGAAAAAATATGATGCATTTATAATTGTCCCCTCTGCGTTAATAAAGATATTCCTCACAGGAGGGAGCAACCATTTCGATTAGGTAATAATGTGAAGCAGATACTCCGGTTACAATTCTACACTTCTGATGTTTAGAAGTATTTGCCCCCTTGGGGCGCCTGGTTGGCACAGCGGTTAAGCGTCTGCCTTCGGCTCAGGGCGTGATCCCGGTGTCATGGGATCGAGCCCCACGTCAGGCTCCTCCGCTGCGAGCCTGCTTCTTCCTCTCCCACTCCCCCTGCTTGCGTTCCCTCTCTCGCTGGCTGTCTCTATCTCTGTCAAAAAAAAAAAAAAAAATTTTAAAAAAAAAAAAAAAAAAAAAGAAGTATTTGCCCCCGGCTAGCTTCCGGCTTCCTATATTTCCTTCCACTTCCGCCATCCACCTACTTCAGTGCCTGGCATTATAGGACACATTCATATCACAATATGACTTCTGATCTTACATCTTCATGTCATAATGTCAGGTGGGCAGGAGAAGTTTCCTGGAAGCAGTTCTTTCAAAGGGGTGGTTAGTTACACAGGTAAGTGACTGTCACTACTGCATTCCCAAAACGCCTGACACCCCAGGAAATGTGAGGGAAAGTCTGCACGGAGACAGGAGACTTCACCAATTACAGATAAAAGTTTGCAAATTTTACAAATCATCTGACCATGTGAACACGTTGCTGGGGTCATTCCCAGGGCCTTGGAAGGGGCATGCAAGGAAAAGCCTCCACTGGCTTCACAGTTAAGTTGCTTCCGCTTCTAACTTCATTGATCTTTTAATGCAGAGCAGCTAGACTTCCGGTTTCTAGCTCAATTCGGCTTAGAAGCTGCCACTCCATCCTAACAACAAGTAATAAGCTAAACAAGCTGAAAAAAATCAGCAAGTGTTCTTACTTTCATCAGAGAAATGAGATCACAAGGCAAACTGCTATCTCCCTGGAAAAACAAACAGATACAGAGAATCGCAACTCAATAGAGCAGAAACCCGTGAGCACAAATCCTCACAGGAACAAGAAGAAAACCTGAGTTGCAATTGACAAATTCCTGCATCCTCCTTACCGACAAATCTGACAGTTGAAATCTCTAAGAGATCCATTTAGGGGAGGGGGGCACACATCTGTGAGTATTCTCTCCAGGAGTTCTACCAGGTTCTCACAGTGAATATCCGAGAAAAGTCCCCTCCTGCTTCCTGCAGGGGTAAAGGGAAAAGGAACCATTTGAAATATGCCAGGGTCTTCTGCTCTTAACAAAGTTCTGCCCCCAAGAGAAACGATTTTACCAGAGCCTAACTGCTGGGGTTTTATCAGAGCCTACCTGACCTGAGGGCAGGGAAACACACAACCCCAGGCCCCTCTAGCCATCCTGTCCTACTACTGAGAAGTAGCGGTGACGTTAACAATCCAAGAGCACAGGCTCACCAAAAGCCTGAGACCTAATCATAGGACCGACCAGCACTTCCCCTCTCCTTATCAGTCCATTACTAAAGGTCTAATTACCACAGTTCCTTTTAATAAATACATCATGCCCACTTTTCAACAAAAACTTTCAAGTCATACTAAAAAGCAAAAACACAGTTTGGAGAGCCTGAACAATATCAGAACCAGAGTCAGATATTCCAAGAGTGTTAGAATTATCAGACCAAGAATTTTAATAACTAAGATTATATTTGCTAAGTGTTTTCACAGAAAAAGTAGACAACATATAAGATCAGATGGATAATGTAAGCAGAGAGGTGGAAATTCTAAAACACAATTTTAAAAATGCTTGAGGTCAAAAGACACTCTAACAGATATGAAGAATGATTTGGTAGACTGGACACGGTTGAAGAAAGAATCTCTGAGCTTGAGGATATGACAGTAGAAGCTTCCAAAACTAAAATGCAAAGAGAAAAAGACTGAAAAAAAAAAAGAACAAAATATCCAAGAACTACGGGACAGTTACAAAAAGTGTAATGTATGCATAACGGGAATACTAGAAGGAAAAAAAGAGAGAGAGAAAGGAACAGAAGAAATTTAAAGCAATAACAAGTGAGAATTTCCTTAGTGTCTAACACACTCACCAAGATAGGCAACTTCTGAGCCATAAAAAACATCTTAACATATTTTTTAAAATATAAATCATGGAGTGCCTGGGTGGCTCAGTTGGTTAAGCATCTGACTCTATATTTCAGCCCAGGTCATGATCTCAGGTTGTGAGATCAAGCCACGTGTTGGGCTCTGCACTCAACATGAAGTCTACTTGTCCCTCTCCCATTGCTCCACCCCTCCTCATGATTGTGCTCTCTCTCACTCTCTCAAATAAATAAAATCTAAAAATTTAAAAATTTGAATACAGATATTCAATATATAAATTACAAAATATATAAATATATATATATCACAAAATGTTTGCTCTCAGATTACAGTGGACTTAAACTCAGAAGTACTAACACAAAAATAGCTAGGAAAATCTCAAAATACAAGAGGATTAAACACCACAATTCTAAATACACATGGGTCAAAGAAGATATCTCAAGAAAAATTAAGAAGTATTTTGAACTAAATGAAAATAAGAATAGGGGCACCTGAGTGGCTCAGTTGGTTGAGCATCCAACTTTTGGTTTTGGCTCAGGTCATGATCTCAGGGTCGTGAGATCAAGCCCTGCATTGGGCTCCATGCTCAGCACCATGCATGCTTAAGACATTCTCTCTTTCCCTCTCCCTCCCCCTCTGACCTTCCCCCTGCTCGTGCTCTGTTTCTCTCTCTTAAATAAATAAATAAATAAATAAATAAATGAAACATTTTAAAAATAATAAAATAAAATGAAAATAAAATTTACTAAAATTTGTGGATGCAATAAAAGCAGTACAAAGAGAGAAACTTATAGCATTGGATGCATATATTAGGAAAGAAAAAATATCTAAAATGAATTGTTAAAATTTCATTAGGAAACTAGAGAAGAGCAAATCAAATCCAAAGTAAGCAGAAAAAAAGAAATAAGAATCAGAGCAGAAATCAATGAAATTGAAAACAGGAAATGAATACAGAAAATCAATGAAACCAAAAGTTGGGTTTTAAAAAAAAAAACTCAATAGAATCAATAAGCCTCTAATAAAGCTAAGAAAAAGAGAGAGGAGACTCAAATTACTCTTATCAGAAATGAAAGAGGGGACATCAGCACAAATCCTGTAGACTTAAGATGACTTTGAATTTGGTGATGACTTTTTAGATACAGTTCCAAAAACATGATCCATGAAAGAAATAATTTATAAGCTGAACTTCATCAAAATTAAAAACTCTGATCTATGAAAGACACTGTCAAGAGGATAAGAAGACAAGCCACAGATTGGGAGAAAACATTTGCAAAAGACACATCTGATAAAGGAATGTAATCCAAAATATACAAAGAACTCTTAAAACTCACCAGTAAGAAAAAAAACAACCAGATTAAAAAATGGACAAAAGTCCTGAACAGAGACCTCACCAAAAAGATATACGGATGGCAAATAAGCATATGAAAAGTTGCTCCACATCATATGTCATCAAGGAATTACAAATTAAAACAACAATGAAATAATACTCTATACCTCTTAGAATGGCCAAAATCTAAAACCCTGACAACACCAAATGCTGGCAAGAACATGGAGCAACAGGAACCCTTCTTCATTGCTGGTGGGAATGCAAAATGGTACAGACACTTTGGAAAACAATTTTGTGGTTTCTTACAATGGACTTCCAATGATAATGATATGTCAATGTAGGTTCATCAGTTGTAACAAAAAAATCTCCTCTGGTGGAGGATGTTGATAATGAGGGAGTCTATGCACGTGTGGAGCAGGGGATACATGGGGAATCTCTATACCTTCCTCTCGGTTTTGCCATTAACCTAGAACTTCTCTAAAATACAAAGCCTAGAGGCGCCTGGATGGCTTAGTTCATTAAGTGTCCCAGAGTCCTGGAATCAAGCCCAGCGTCAGGCTCCCTGCTCAGCGGGGAGTCTCCTTCTCCCCCTCCCTCTGCCTCTCTGCTCCCTTGTGCTCTCTCTCTCTCTCAGATAAATAAATAAATAAATAAATCTTAAAAAGTAAATAAATAAGGGTCCCTGGGTGGCTCAGTCAGTAAAGCGTCTGCCTTTGGCTCAGGTCGCAATCCCAGGGTTCTGGGATCAAGCCCTGGATTAGGCTCCCTGCTCAGTGGGGAGCCTGCTTCTCCCTTCCGTCTGCTGCTCCCCCTGCTTGTGCTCTCTCACGCTCTCTCTCTGTCAAATAAATAAATAATCAAATCTTTAAAAAAAATAGAATAAAATAAAAAAATAAATAAAAATAAAATAAAATTCAAAGTCCATTTGAAAATAAATATATAAAATAAACTTCTAAAAAAAGAATGGTTGCTTGAATTATTATACTTAATAGCCGTAGAAATTAAAGTTGTTTGCTCTGCATTGGGGTCTTAACATATTTGCAATAATATTGGGAACATGGCAAAAATAATGAAAAGTGTTTTCAGTCATATGCCAAAACAGTTATCTTTTGTTTTGTCAAACAATGGCTCTTTTTATTTCCTACTTCATTCCATTGGCTTCCTTCACTTAGCAACGAAAAATATAGCAATTATTTTATTTATCCACATACCTTTCCTTAAAAATCTTTGTTTTTTATAATTTTGTTATTTAAAAAGCATAGGATGGTATTTGCCAACACAACTACTTTCAATTATCCAAGGCCAGACTAATATTTACATTAACTTTTTACAGTTGGCCAAAAATACAAAAACTAAAATAACTACGAATTAGCTAAAACAGCTACCTTTTTAATTATATTTCATCGTGGTACTACATAGTAACTTAAACTTAATTTTTTTTCAGTTGTACATTCATTCATTCAACAAATATTTTCTATATATGGAACCTGAAGTGTAATGGGCCAGATAGCCATGATTCAAATAAACAAGTATTTATTTTAACAGCAAACCATGATCAGTGCCATGAAGAAAATGTTTGGAGGATTTACTACCAGGAAGATCTGACCTAGTTCTTCTTAGGGGAATTGGATGATTGAGGGATGGTTATGGGGGAGAAGGTTTTGCTGAGAAAATAGCATTTGACTTGAGCCTGGACTTAGAAGAATTACAAACAAGGTTAAAAGGCAGAAATGAATAGGTAGAGGGCATAGTCTATGAGAAGGTGTTAAGAAAGCTAGGAACATTGGGGCACCTGGGTGGCTCCATTGGCTAAGCGACCGACTCCTGATTTCCGCTCAGGTCATGATCATGATGGGATCAAGCCCCATGCCCACAGAGCTCCAGCTCCATGCTGAGTGCAGAGCCTGCTTGTCCCTCTCCCTCCCACCCACTTGCACGCTCTCTCTCTCTCAAATAAATAAATAAAATTTTTAAAGAAAAAAAGAAAGTTAGGAGCATTGTCACTTAAAGGACTAGAGTGATACTTCTCTAAGTACATCATTGTTATCACTTTGACTTCTGAACCATGTTACTTTTTAATAGTCATAAAATAATAAACATAGTGTATTCCTAAAAAGGAATACAAAGTAAAGCAAATGAACTTTATTATATTTCAAAAGAAAAACATAACCACATTTGAGGTGGGAGAGTAGGGGAGAGAGTCAGGAAGGGCAATTCAAGTCACTTTCGAGCACAGAATTTTAACAGTATAACTTCGTTCTAAGAGGAAAGAACTGTATGAACATATGATTCTTAATATAGTAAGAATGTCTGTGTATATTTGTTAGCATATCTGCTGAGAAAGCCTAGAAGTAATCAGATAGCAATAAGAACAATTAATGCCCAAATTCTGGCTTCTAAACATATTTTCTATTAAAAGAAATCAAGACTCCTTGGAGAAATGGCTGATACCAGCCTGAAGCAGAGAAAATATAAGAGGAACCTCAAACATTTTGTCATACCACCATAAGAAAGCAGTTCAAAAATAGTGAGGAATGCCAAAAAAACACAGGAACCTATTTGAAAAGGTTCTTACCTAGCCAAATCTGGGACAATTTCAGCAAGAAAATAATTATATTAATAGATTAAAACCCATTAAAAAAATAAGAATCCATGAATTCATACTAATATAGAAAACATAGGAATGAATAAGTGAAGGAGTCACTTATCGAAGGATGGATGGTTGGATGGATGGATGGATGAAAGAATGAGGGATAGAAATGGGTGGATGGATGGATGGATGGATGGAGAATGAATGAGGGATAGAAATGGATGGATGGATGAATGGATGGCTGGACGGATAAATGGAGAATGAATGAGGGACAGAAAAAGCTTTTATTTTATTTTTATTTATTTTTTTTTTTAGAGAGAACACACGTGCGTGCACATGTGCGAGTGGGGAGGGCGGGGACAGAGGGAGAGAGAGAATCTTAAGCATATTCCATGCCTAGCAAGGAGCCCAACTTGGGACTCAATCTCACCACCCTGAGATCATGACCTGAGCTGAAATCAAGAGTCAGACACAACCGACTGAGATACCCAGACCCCCAGAAAAAAAAAAAACTTTTATATGACAAATATCGTAATAATTGATTTGGGTAAAAATCGTCAATGGATACTTAAACTAGTAGGTGAGAGTTTGGCGATGAAGCAGAGATCTATACACTCTTACAAAATATTATCTCCCAATAAAATATTTGTTAATTAAAAATAGAAAAACAGAAACAGAAACTTCACGATGGAGAAACCTTTAACCAAGTGATCAAAGTTAACATTGCTGGTATTAAGACAAATCACTATCATGTGTCTCATGATGCATTGCACTGAGGAGTACACAACATCACTTCTGTAGTATTCCTGCCCAAAAACTTCAAACTAATCATGAGAAAACATCAAGCAGACCCAAGCTGAAGAACATTCTATAAAAATAACTGAACTGTATTCTTCAACTATGTCAAGGATGCGAAAAACAAAAGCAGACTGAAGATCTTTTCCAGATTAAATGAGACTGAAGAGACATAAAAACGAAGGGCAACCTGTGACCCAGATTGGATAATGGACTGAAAATTTTTCTTTTCCTAAAACTTGTTCTTTTAAAATGAAGAACTTCAGCTCCTCAAAAGATATTTTTAAGAGAATAAAAGGGCAAGCAATACCCTGTGAGAAAATATTTAGAAGTCATGTAGTAGATAAAGGATTTGCATCCAGATTATATAAAGAACTCTCAAAACTCAACAATAAGAAAACTAAGCAATACAGTTTTTGAAAGTGGGCAAAGGAATTGAACTGACAGTTCACCAAAGAAGAACTGGGAATGGCAAATGAGCACATGAAAACACCCTCAACATCACTAGTTACTAGAGAAATGTCAAAACCACAATGAGATAACACTACCTATCTATTAGAATGGCTAAAATTAAAGAGTGTAAAAACTATTAGCAACAATGCGGAGCAACTGGAGGTCTCATACACTACTGGTGGGAATGGAAAACAGACCAACCACTTTGGAAGACAGTTTGGCAATTTCTTAAACTGTACAATGTACACGTATCATGTGATCTGCCATTCCACTCCAAGGTATTTACCTTGGAGAAATGTAAGCATATGGCCATACAAAGACTTGTACATAAATGTTAATAGAAGTTTTATTTGTAGCAGGCAACCACTTCCTCATACCTCAAATGAAAGAAAATCTAGTCTAAGCCACATCATCTCTAGATTTAACATAATACCTCCTGAAACAGACTAAATGTTTGTGTTCCCCAAAATTCATATGTTGAAACCTTAACCTTCCATGTGATGGTACTTGCAGGTGGGGCTTTGGGAGGTAATTAGATCATGAAGGTGGAACCCTCATGAATGAGATCATAAAAGGGACCCCAAAGAGCTCTCGCTCCCTCTTTCTGCCACTTAGGAATACACTGAGACATCAGTAGTCTACAGCCCAGAAGAGGGCCCTCACCAGAACCTGACCATGATGGATGGTGCCCTGATCTCAAATTTCTAGCCTCCCAAACTATGACATAAATTTCCATTTTTTATAAACCATGTAATCTAAGGTACTTTGCTATAGCAGCTGGAACTAAGACACCCCCTAATTGGTCTCCCTATTTCTGTTCTGTCTCCAGCTGCAACAGAAATATTCTCAAAATAGCAGCCAGGTGATCTTTCACCGCTCTGTGTCCTACATGAATACTTACGTGAGCTAATTCTCCCACCCCCACCCTTCTATTTATCTATCTGACTTCATCTCCTACAACTCTTATGACTCAGGTCTAGCCCCATGATCTCCTTGCTTTTCCTCACACACACCAGGCATGATCCCTCCTTAGAGATTTTGTACTCTAAGGCTGTTTCTTCTGCCTGGACATTCTTTACCCAAATATGCACATAGACGTCTCCCTTACTTCCTTCCCACCTCCGCGTCAATGCCATCTTCTCACAGAGAATTCTCCCCTCCACCCCTACGCTTCACTGGGGATTCTTTGGATAAACCTATATAAAACAGCTAGCTCCTCACCACAGTCACCATGCCCCTCCCCCTTCCCTGATATATTGTTCTCTGTAGTACTCCTCACCAACCAACAGTTGCATATTTACTATTTAGGGATTGTCTTTATGTTCTCATCACCACTAGAATATAAGTTCCATGAGAGCAAGAACATTGCTTTGTCCACTGCTGTTTCCCCAGGCAACTAGAACAGTACCCAGCATGTAGGCATTCATTAAATTCTTGTTGACTGGGTGCATTAATATTGTAATTGCATTATCTTTAATCTTTTGTTTGACATCTGTAAATTGATAAAGGTTTCCTGACATATTGGAAGCGATTTTTAAATGAAAATATTTACATTAAATTTACTTTGTTTCATATTTTTATGTGCTTTTTTTTTTTTTTATAAGAGAGAGAGAGCAGGTGCACATGTCAGCTGAAGGGGGTTGGAGGGATGGAGGAGTGAGAGGGTCCGAGTGAGAGGAAGAGAGAGAATCTTAAACAGGCTCCATGCCCTGAGATCATGACCTGAGACAAAATCAAGAGTCGGGCGCTGAACCAGGTGCCCCTTTATGTGCTTTGTTTTAAAGTAACTTGTCATTGTCCATTCTTGCCCTCCTCATCCTTACCCCGTTAGTTATTGAATTTTTTTTAAGATTTTATTTATTCATTTGACAGAGAGAGAGACAGCCAGCAAGAGAAAGAACACAAGCAAGGGGAGTGGGAGAGGAAGAAGCAGGCTCCCAGTGGAGCAGGGAGCCCGATGTGGGGCTCAATCCCAGGACCCTGGGATCACGCCCTGAGCCGAAGGCAGACGCTTAATGACTGAGCCACCCAGGCGCCCCCAGTTATTGAATTTTAAATGACATTTTAAGTGACAATACTCCCTGATCATAATATCCAAAATGTCATGCTATTTTCTCTACTTCGTTATCTCAAGATTTGTACAACCTGGGGAGGGGAAGAAGGATCAGATCTGGTGCCAAAATGTACAGTAGGCATTTTCCTAGTGGTTTGGGACAGAAACAGTACTTTTTAAAGGTAGAGGATAGGAAGAAAGAAAAGAAAAATGGGTTTTCTGGAAGCACTATTTTCTAACCCTGATTCTTGGGTTACTCAGAGAGTTCATGGCATTTTATAGCTACTGCTCTTATAATGTCCTTCTCCATTATCGTGATGATTGAGAGGCATAATTTGATTACCTGCAGTTCATTGTTAAGGACGCATAGTCATTACCACAATATATAACTGAATTAATACAGCAGGAATTTGCCCAAAATAGCTACCAGTATTGTTCAGTCTCCAGCCCCTGATTGTATACTACTGGTCACTCCTGGATCTTAACTGGCATAATAGAAGCTTCTTGCTGTGATGCCATTTCCTCACACCATCCTGCTGGGGTCGTCTTGTTGTTTTTACAGAAAGAATGTTGCTTCAGAAGTTGTAGAGATTCTTTGCTGCTTAAAAAAAAAAAAAATTACAATATGACCAATGTGAGGATATGAGATCACTTAAAAAGAACCAAAGAATCAAAAATAAGAGTAAATCCTGAAAGGGGGTTATCTGACAAGATTTTAAGAACATACAGAAGCATATCTGAGAAATTATAAAGGGAAGACTATTTTAACCTTCCAACTGGGAGTGGAGGAAGGGAAATGAAGAATAGTAAATGGCAAAACGACTCACATTTGGGTGGCTGGTTCTTTAACTTGGAATGGACAAGGTTGAGGTTAAATAGATACAGTAAGGCAGGGATGTTACTCCAGCTTATTTTCAGTCTTCCCATCTTTGATTAACCTCACCGAATTGCCATATACTCCTTTGCTATGCTTCATGACCTAAATATTTAAAATTAAAATCTGTTTCGGTTGTTACTGCTTCCTGAAGTGGGTCATAACACTGCATATCCCAAGCCTACAAAATGCGGTGTCAGGACCCAACAAATGTTTCCCAAAGGTATTTTTAATACTAAAAAAAAGTTACCATTTCACCAAAAACACTATAATCTACTCTTGCATTCATAGATCATCCTGCAAGATATCTGACCCCTTTCTGAAGGAAAGCATTCTACTTTTTCCCCTTTGATGCTCTTCGCTCTTCCTTCACAGACTTAATGAAGACATCTGCCTGACAATATTCAGCTTGTCAAATTACACAATGAACAGTCCAATCTTCCTTGTCATCTGCAAAAAAAAAAAAAAGGAAACCCAAAAGGATGTCAGAAATCCATACACTTTATCTTGCCCTCAGCCTAATTATAAGAAGAATGATGGATGCTGAATGGTTTTACAAGTCTCTTAATTTTGATGCTCCCTCTTGAAAAATGAATCTTTATTACCGCTGAAACCCACGAGCAGCATGCATAAAACAGAGAGAGAAATTGCTGAAGAGAAAAGTGGATGGTAAAATATGTGACTTTTTCACCTATTCAAATGCTTAATCCAATATGCCGAAAAGTCTACCTGTTAAAGTATGGAAAGAAAGTTGAACAGAAAAGAAGTTTCCCTAAAGGGTTTGAAAATCGATTCCAAGTTTCCCCAAAGAACTAGACTTACAGATGACATGTACTGAGCTTACACACTCATATCTGTTGTCCATGTAGCTCTCTTGTCTTTATCCCCATTCAAATTTGTTCCCTCTCTTCTCTCTTCCTGATCCACATTTCAACAGCAGCTCTACGTCTAATGTAAAAAACAGAGACCATCTCTTATGCCCACTTGGGAATCACTTGTTTGTGTTTACTAGTATAAATTCTTATTAGGCAGACATATTTGGAATATGTTATTTAGACTTATCACAAATAAGTATGCAATGGGTATTATTTGAGATGTTCCTATGACATTTCAGAAAAGGAGCAACTCAATCCAAAATATTCGTTCCTTTATGGACATTGGTCTTCAATGGCTGCCTAGTCCATGCACCCTCCCCTGCTTTTCTTTTCTTTCTTTTTTTTTAAGATTTTATTTATTTATTTTAAGTAAACTCTACACCCAACGTAGAGTTCAAACTCACAACCCGGCCAGCGTTCAAGAGTCACATACTCTACCAACTGAGCCAACCAGGTTCCCCCCTGATTTTCCCTTAGAAAAGTACCTCATCCCTATTGTCTGTGGTCATGGTAGAAGAGCAATTGTTTGTCTTTGGAGGCAGGAAGACCCAGGTCCTTTTTCTTGTAGACCCAAAGGTTGGACGTGTGACAACCTCGGCCAACCAAGTTATCTCTCCTGGAACTATGAATCTTGAGTGAGTGATGAAAGAATGAAGAAAATACTGTAGAGATGATTTTGTTTCAGTGGCTTCAAAAGAGAAGAGGTGTGCTGACCAGGTATCTTTCACTATGCGGTGGTTGCTGTCCTTCCTACTTCCTGTTCCTCTCAAGCTCCCTTTGCTCTTCTCTGTTCCCAAGCCTGGCCTTACAGCCTCATAGCCTATTATCCCTACATACACAATCACTATATCCATTCCATCCCTGCCACCATAGTCCTCAACTCTCTCCTTTTTTTTTTTAGATTTTTTTTTTTTTTTGAGACAGAAAGAGAGCATAAGTGGAGGTGGGGAAGGGACAGAGGGAGAAGCACTCTCCCCATTGAGCAGCGGAGCAGGGAGCCCAACCCGGGGCTCAATCCCAGGACCTTGGGATCATGACCTGAGCCCAAGGCAGACGCTTAACCGACTGAGCCATCCAAGTGCCCAGACTCTTTTTTGTTTAAGATAACAGCAGTCAATTTCTATTGACCACAATTAAGGAAATCGATAGAATATCCGAGAGATAGAAGTGAATATCCAAAAGACAATTTGTAAACTATTTCTGATTTCAATGGAAATATATGTGAGAGGAAAATTAGATAGGGTGTTTCTCTACTATATAAAGAAATAGACCTCACAACTTGTAAAAAAACATTTTTAGACTTTTCCCTTTTAAATATTTTCAGCATGTTTTGGAAAAATGGTGACCAGATTTTAAAAGAAAAAGGTGCAGATATTGATGTGAGAGACTGTCCTCCACTTTAAGACAGAGTTAGATGGATATTAATAGATAAGACCCGGGGTTTAAACTTGACATATTGTGAAACCTGAAACATTTAAAAATTTTGCTAGGTCGGGGGCACCTGGGTGGCTGTCAGTTAAGCATCCGACTCTTGGTTTCCGCTTAGGTCATGATCTCACGATCAGGAGATTGAGCCCTCCTCAGACTCCTCGCTCAGCAGGAAGTCAGCTTGAGAGTCTCTCTCTCCTTCTCCTTCTGCCCCTGCCCCCACTTGCATGCACATGCATGTACTCTCTCTATCTGAAAAATAAATAAATCTTTAAAAAAAATTTTTTTTGCTAGGTTAGGGAGAGTTCTGGATAAAAGACCAAATGATCAGAGTAATGACAGTGAAGTGAGTGGATGTGACAAGAGGAAGTGTCATCAGTGGTCCCAATTAATACTTTTTTTGACAAGCAGCTGAGTCATGACACGGCAGTGAGTGAAGTATGAATGAGTAGAGAGAAGCCCACGGATGAGAGAAGATCACGTAAGAAATCAAAATGGTACACTTGTAGACAGAGTTAGAGAATGACTCTATTTGGTTGACATCAGTTATTAATATTACCAATACATTTCACTATGTATCACTAATTTTATTGGGAATTTACCTTTCGTATATGTTTCTATCACTTTAGATTCTCTTAATATTATAGAAAAAACCCTCAAATATTGTGAATTCTGCAATATGGTAATTTATCATATTATGGGCAACACAGAGCTTGGACTGAATGGGATCCGCGTGTGATGTGTGTGTGTGAGAGACAAGCATAAGTGTACAGAAAAGCAAGGGGGTGGGGGGAATGGATGGAAATTCAAGCCTGAATTGCCTGAACCAAGCTTCATGCTGGAAAGAAATAAAAGCCAACATAAAGATTGCAAACACTTAAGGAGTTTTGGGAGAGAAAAACATAACAGAAAATTTATAAGAGCTCTGGGAGACATGCATGTTAAAGAGAAAGAAGAGCCAGCAAAATATAAAAATATAAAATATTCTTCACTGAAGGAGCAAGAGAACAAAAAGAACTAAAATTATAATTGCAGCAAAGAGAGATGTAGGAAAAGGCAGCACACATGTCAAGGAAATCGCTGAGAAAGCAAAGGCCTTCAGATGGAGTCATACATAAACATAGGATTACATTGTTAACTTTTTCCTGATTTTTAATTAAAAGACATTCAGCATTCAATTTGATGAAAGTCTGAAAAGCATTTGGAAGATAGCAAACATCTACTGATGACAGTTCACCACAACAGAGCTGTCTCTGGAGAACATGCATGTGGATTTTAGTGGCCAGAATTACAGAGCCAGGGACGTGGAGACCTGTTAGCATCCAAAGGAGTGTCCTTGACCAGCACGCATGAAACAGAAAGAGCTGAGTCCAAAGTTAAACCTAGGGGCAGTTCTATACAACTGTGATTTGTTTCGTTATTGTGCACGGCAAGAAAACACTTTGGAGTCAAAGAAGCTTGGGTTCAGGGGGCCTGGGTGGAGCAGTTGGTTAAGCATCTGCCTTGGGCTCAGATCATGATCCATGGGTCCTGGGAAGGAGCCCCACATCAGGCTCCTTGCTCAGCGGGCAGCCTGCTTCTCCCTCTGCCCCCTGCTCTTCCTCTCTCTTTCGCTATCTCTCTCTCTCAAATAAATAAATAAAATCTAAAAAAGAAAGAAAGAAGCTTGGGCTCAAATCAGAGCACCGTTCAGCTCTCTCCTAGGTGTGCGACTGCAGACAGCTTCAGTGCTCTCATCTATGCAAGGTGTGTTTGATAGGGCATATCGAGGACTGATAAAGTGTTTAATACTGGACTTATTTTTTAATACCTCTACCGATGTAATACAAGTTTAGAAGTTCCAGCTGGCTGGTTTCCTCCTTTCCTTGCCCCCACCACCACCAGAAAACAAACAAATACGGCAGAGCCTCCCCGCGGATACTCACATTGAAATCTGAAAATCCCGTTTTAGATGAATCCATCTGGCTAGAGTCTGTGTACTATTTTAAAACTTTAAAAATACCGGAAGAGAACACATTCGGTCTGTCAGTTGCTTCCACCTCAGGACATATGTATGAAATCCTTGGCCGAGGGTGTCTTTTAAGGGAGGCAGAAGGTCCGTGAAAGCCCCGAACCCATTCTCAGTGGCGACAGAGATGCGTCATTCTGAGAAGGAAAAGGGAAACCTGGGGGCACAGGCAGATTTTATTTCCTTTATGGGTATTTCCTAGGGACTAACTTAGAGAGTTTGGGAAGCATTATTTGGGGTGGGGGAAAGATCCGTTTGATATTCAACGGTTATGTCTTTCTAGAGTGCCATGAGGGTCAAATATAAAAGCCTTTATTAATATTCAAGCATTTGTAATACATTTCGCTTATACATAGCCTTTATTCCCAGAGCTCTCGGGACTGTGCAGACACATTACAATTCAGACTCAATTTATCTTCACGAGTGTGTCACTAAAGTGTGTAAGGAGGCGGCATAATTCTATTATCCTCAGATTACAGATACAGGGGAAAAAAAAAAGCAGAGACAGATAAAATAATTTATCTATGGCCTCACTACACATAAGTAGTTGAGCAGGGAATAGAACTGGTCATGTAATAGATACCTCTCCGGTCAGAAAAGGACACCAGCATCCCATCCCAGCTGGGACCTGCCTTTTTCTGAACCCTTAGTACCAATGGATGAAAGGCTGGGAAGATGGGATCCTACTCAGAGAAATAAAAATAAATAGTTCAGTCTCCAACACATCACTGCAGATACAATTGCTCTGAATTTGGTTACTGTGAGGTAAGGCAAGAGTTGAGGCTAAAATTCAGAGTAGTTTTCTGTCCTTTAGATGAGCATTTGTGTATAAATGCTGGGAATATAAAGCCTGGGAGGCCCCTCCTTTGCTGACCTTCCCACCAAACCCTTCTCTTTTTTTTTAATTTTTAAATTAGTTTTTTAAAAATTCTAATACAGTTAATATGCAGTGTTCTATTAGTTTCAGGGACAATATAGTAATTCAACAATTCTATATATTACTCAGTGCTCATCGTGAAAGTGCATTCTTTAATCCGCATCACCTAATTCACTCCCCATCCCACCCCCCACCTCTCTGGTAATCATCAGTTTGTTCTCTACGGTTAATAAAATGTTGCTCTGTTTGTCCCACCAAACCCTTCTTTAGCTGGCTTCATCCCGAGTGTTGTTAAACAAGTCCCTTTGCCACTCTGGCACAGCTGATGGGTCCTGAATCTTCACCTAACATCTCCGCCCACCAAACCAGAATCACACTGCAGCTACTCTTTAAGGTAAAAATCAGAACATACGTACCTCAGGCACTGAGCCAGTTCTGAGGCAAGACTTTGACTTTTGTTTTTCCAGCAGTTATTTTCATTTCAGAGGTCACTGTTCAGAAGAAAACGAAGGAAAACCGAGCATGAATATTTTCATGTAAGAATAACAAACAAGCACTCATTCATTATTTTTGTTTATAAAAATCTACTTCCTTAATTTCTTGAGAAAAATGAAATAAGACAATAGAAAAATTATTAAAATGGAATGTTTAAGATTAAATGGGTAAGATAATTTATTTGGCTTAAAGGTATCAAAAAATGTTGTAAAGCCTCAAATCAAAGTCTTTCTTAATTGCTTGTGATTGTGACCAGCTTGAATTTAGGTAAGAAAACCACATCCAAAAATCTGTGAATGGCTTAGATACAATCTCTTCCTTCTGACACTTAAAGCAAACCAAAATAAAGCCCCCATCTATTTTTTTTCCAGTTTCGTGGAGAAGTAATTGACATATATCATTGTATACGTTTAAGTTATTATAGCATGATGGTTTGATTTACATCTATTGTGAAATGATTACTGCTGTAAGTTGAGTTAACATCCATCATCTTGTAGAGATACAATAAAAAGAAAAGGATATCCTCTGTACTCAGTCTATTCATTCTGCCCCACTCACCCAATCCTGGCAACCACTGATTATTTTTTTTAATCTTCCATAGTTTTGCCTTTTCCAGAATAGGCTTTTCCAGAGTAGGCTTTTCATGAAGATTGGCTTCTTTCACTTAGTAACATGTATTTAAGATTCTTCCATGTCTTTTCATGGCTTGTTAACTATTTTCCTTTTAGCACCAAATAATATTTACATGGTCTGGATGTACCACAGTTTACTTGCCCACTTATCTACTGAAAGATATCTTAGTTGCTTCCAAGTTTTGCCAATTCTGAATAAAGCTTCTGTAAACATCCATGCGCAGGTTTTTGTGGGGACATAAGTTTCTCACTTCTTCTAAGGAGCATGACTGCTAGATCGTGGTAAGAGCATGTTTAGTTTTGTAAGAAACTACCAAAGTGTCTATATCATTTTCCAAACCCACCAGCAATGAAGGAGAGTTCCTTAGTTCTGCATCCTCTCAAATACTTTAGAGGTTTTATTTAATACGGGTTTAATTTGCATTTCCCTAATGATATAGAATGTGGAGCATCTTTTCATATGCACATTTGCCATTTATATATCTTTCTTGATGAGGTCTTTTTCAGGCATTTTGCCCATTTTTTAAAAATCTGGTTGTTTTCTTACTGTTGAGTTTCAAGAGTTCTTTCTATATTTTGGATAACAGTCCTTTGTGAGAACATTTTCTGAACAGTATCTTTTATAGAGCAGAATTTTTTAATTTTAATAAAATCTAACTTATCAATTATTTCTCTTAATGCATCATGCCTTTGGTATTGCATCTAAAATGTCATCTCCTATCCAAGATCAGCCAGGTTTTCTCCTGTGTTTTCTTCTAGGAGTTTTATAGTTTTGTGTTTTATATTTAAGTCAACAATCCATTTTGAGTTAATTTTGTGAAAACTATAAGATCTGTGTCTAGGGGCGCCTGGGTGGCTCAGTCGGTTAAGCAACTTACTTTTGATTTCAGCTCAGGTCCTGATCTCAGTCTTGTGAGATCGAGCCCCACTTCAGGCTCCGTTTTGGCCCTTGAGCCTGATTAAGAGTCTTTCTCCTGCTC
The DNA here is from genome assembly GCF_002007445.2 of Ailuropoda melanoleuca. Classification (NCBI taxonomy): domain Eukaryota; kingdom Metazoa; phylum Chordata; class Mammalia; order Carnivora; family Ursidae; genus Ailuropoda; species Ailuropoda melanoleuca. The sequence goes on from NC_048233.1 coordinate 17,431,970, forward strand.
CCCCTGCCACCTCCTAAAGAAGAAGAAGAAGGAGAAGGAGAAGGAGAAGGAGAAGGAGAAGGAGAAGGAAGAAGGAGGAGGAGAGTGTGTCTTACTCACATGTTTTGGGATTTTCTGATTCTTTGTTGTTGGTTTTTAGTTTGATTTTAGTGTGGCCCAAGAGCAGCACTGTGTGATTCTTACTCTTTAAAATTTGTTGAGGTGTGTTTTATGCCTCAGAATGTGGTCTATCTTGGAGAATATTACATGTGAGCTTGAGAAGAATGTGTATTCTGCTGTTGTTGGCTGAAGTTGTCTATAGATATCCATTAATCCAGTTGATTGACAGTCCTTATATTTTTATAGCTTCATTTTTCTCTATTTCCTTAAATGGACTTCACAATATAACTTAATGATATAATTTCATTTCCCAAAATATGTTTCACATTTTCTCCTATCTATGCTTTATTAGCTGTTTCCATTGCTTAGAAGCTATTTACCCTCCATCTCATTTAACAATAATAAAAGATTCAATTCACTGGGAAGGTATAACAATTCTAAATTTAAATATATCTAATAGTCTTGTTTCAAAATATATACAGCAAAACTTTATCAGAGCTACAAGGATAAATATTCAAATCCACAATAAAAGAAAGATTTTAATGTAATTCTCATTAGCTGATAGAGTAAGAAGATAAGAAATTTGTAGGGATATAGAAGATTTGAATAACATGATTTCAAATCTGACTTTTCCAATACACACAGAATATCTACAAAGATTGGCATCTCAAAAAGATAGTTGAGAATAGAAAATTATATCAAAAAACAAAATAAAGTAAATATTTAAGAGCAGGAATTCAGGTATCTGTCACATATTTCTATATGTATGTTGTTGTTTTGTTTTTTTTTTTAAGAACACTTTAAAAAATAGAAAAATCATTCTTAGATCACTGGCCCAAACAAAAACAGTCCATGGGCTAGATTTGGCCTGAGAGCTGTGGTTTGCTGACTTCTGCTTTAGATCAAAAGACATTAAAATGATCATAAGGGCAAATTATGAAAAACTTTATATCAATAAACTTAAAATTTTAAATGACATAGACAAAAACCCAAATTACCAAAACTAACACAAGAATAGAAAATCTGGATTGTTTTATAACTATTAAAGTAACTGGATTCTTAATTTAATTCTTTCCTACAGAGAAAAACGACAGGCACAGATGGCTATCCTGGTGACTTCTACCAAACATTTAAACAGACTTTTCCAGAGAACAGTAAACAAGGGATTATTTATTTTCCATCATTTTCGAGGGAGCTTCATAGCCTTGATATCGAAACATGACTAGAACATTATGAGAAAGAAAAATTTCAAGGCACTATCACCTAGAACACAAATTGAAAAATCCTAAAATAAATAAATAAAATATTAACAAATCAAATTTACCAAATATAAAAATTTGAGTGTATTCCAAGAATGCAAGATTGATTGACCATTCAAAGTCAATCAATGTAATTTACTACATTAATAGAATAAAGAAGAAAAAACATATGACCATCTTAATAACTGGAGAAAATATTGTGATAAAATTCACCATCTATTGATCATAAAAATTCTCAGCAAACTAGGAAAAAAGGAAATTTCTTCTTAAGGCAAGCATTAAGCTTAGCGGTGAAATGGTGAAAGCTTTCCTACTGAGACCTGAAACAAGGCAAGTAGGTCTGTGATCACCACTCTCATTCAACATTGAATGGAAGGTCCCAACCAGTACAGTACAGCCAGTAATGGCTAATACAGAAAAAAGAACAACAAGAAAGGAAGAAGGAAGAAGAAAGAAGAAAGAAGAAAGAAGAAAGAAGAAAGAAAGAGAAAGAAAGAAAGAAAGAAAGAAAGAAAGAAAGAAAGAAAGAAAGGAAAGAAAGAAAGAAAGAAAGAAAGAAAGAAAGAAAGAAAGAAAGAAAGAAAGAAAGAAAAAGGAGAAGATTGAGGAAAGGGGAAAAGGAAGAAATAAGAAATAAAACTTTGACTATTCACAGATGATACGTGTATGTGTTTGTAGAAATTCCAAAAAAGGAATGTAAATCAGTATAGTTACTGTGGAAAACAGTACAGAGGTTTTCAAAAAATTAATAATAAAACTATCATATGATCTAACAAAGTCCACTTCTAGGTATATATATGAAGGAAATGAAATCACTGTCTCAAGAAGATATCTACACCCCTACATTCATTGCAGCATTATTTATTAATAGCCAAGACATGGGAGTAAACTCAGTATCCATCAAAGGATAAATGAATAAAGTAAATGTGATATATATGTACATTGTGATATATATATGTATATGTACATATATATAAACCATTATTCAGCCATAAAAAGAAAGAAAATCCTTCCATTTGTAACAATGTGTATGAACCTGAAGGCATTATGCTAAGTGAAGTAAGTCAGACAGAGAAAGACAAATACTGTATGACCTCACTTATATAAAAAACCAAACTCAGGGCGCCTGGGTGGCTCAGTCAGTTAGGCGTCTGTCTTCAGCTCAGGTCATGATCCCAGAGTCCTGGGATCGAGTCCCAGTTTGGGTCAGGCTCCCTGCAGGGAGCCTGCTTCTCCCTCTCCCTCTGCAGCTGCCCCTCCTTGTGGCTTCCTCTCTCTCTCTCTCTCTCTGTCAAATAAATAAATAAAATCTCAAAAAAAAAAAAAAAAGTAAACTGGATAGGGGGTGCCTGTGTGGCTCAGTTGGTTAAGTGTCTGAGTCTTGATTTTGGCTCAGGTCATGATCTCAGGGTCATGAGATGGAGCCCTATGTTGGGCTCCACACTGGGCATACAGCCTGCTTAAGATTCTTTCTCTCCCTCTCCTTCTGCCCTTCTCCCCAGCACATGTGCTCTCTTTCTTTCTCTCAAAAAAAAAAGAGTAAATTGGATAAATAAATTGTAGGTATATTTACACAATGGAAGATTATAAAAGAGGAAAATGAACAAACTATAGCTACAATCAAATCCTGGATAAGTTTCACAAATACATTGAGCAATAGAAGCCAGTCGTGAAAGTATTCATACTGTATGACCCCATTTACTACAAAATTCAAAACAATAAACTATGGACTTCGGAAATACATTGAAACTATAAAGTAAGAAAGGACATAATTATATAACAGCCAGGGGGAGATGGAGGAGATACGACAGGGGCTTTGGAAGTACTGCCGAGATTTTATTTTTTGATATGGTGGTAGTTACATTAGGGTTTGCTTCAGGATAAATTCTTAGGCCACACATTTTTATTTTATACATTTTGGTATGTGTTTTATTATTTTTTTCAAGGTGCATCTCTTGAAATTTAATTCACTTAGTAATAATAGGGATTTTAGTGGTTCTTTTTGTTTTTAATTGAGATGTAATTGACATACAACATTGTCTTAATTTTAGGTGCGTACAACATAATGTTTTGATATACGTGTATGTTGTGAGATGAATACCACAATAAGATTAATTAACATCCATTACCACACACAGTTACAAATTTTTTTCTTGTGATGAGAACTTTTAAGACCTATTCTCTTAGCAACTTTTTTAAAAGTAATCTCTACACCCAATGTGGGGCTTGAACTCATGACCACAATATCAAGAGTCACCTACTCTACCTACTGAGTCAGCAACTTTTAAATATACAGTACAGTATTATTAACTATAGTCATCATACTGTGCATTACATTCCATGACTTACCTTATAACCAGAAGTTTGTGTCTTTTGACCATCTTCACCCATTTTGCCTACCCCCCCCCCATGCACACCACCCCCAACTTTGGCTATCACCGACCTGTTTTCTGAATCTATGAGCTGGGTTTTTGTTGTTGTTGTTGTTTTAGGTTCCACATATAAGTGAGATTATGTGGTATTTATCTCTCTGTGTCTGACTAATTTCATTTAGCATAATGCCTTCAGGATCCATCCATGCTGTTGCAAACGGCAAGATTTCCTTGTATATGCTTTAAATTCCAAAACTGAAAAGCCTGAAGAAACCTTCCACATGAACCAGTTGGTGGTGTCCAATTTAGCCATAGTCTTTGTAGTGTGCCTGGAATCATCTTGCATTAAAGCCCACACAGCAATCCCCACTGAAGCTATCATTTCGCTGATCACTGATTCAAATGAAGGACTTCAGAGTTTCTCTTTTATGAAAGGTACCTTGTAAAGATTGCCAGAAGAGAAGGAAAAGCATGTAGTTTTAATTAAACTCTCCTAGTAGAAAAAAAATCTCTTCTGCTGCATCATGTATGGGCCTTGCAGGACCTCTGCCCTCTGTAGGAGAACCGTCAATATGGGCACACACCGAAAACCGATGAGAGAGCCAGCAGCAAAGATCCTCACCCCTGGGGCCGCCATCACAGGAGGGAGCGATGGAGCTAGGTGAATTATCTCCGTGGAGCTGCCTACTGCCCTCCTTAGGCATTGAATGTATTGGCTTTGACAACCCTTGCCTCCCTTGTCATTCCAATTAAGTTATTAAAATTAAAGTAGACATGCTTAAAGCTCAAGTTGTTTTGGCACAAGTTCTTAAAAGGGTCGGAAATCTCTGCCCTAAATTCTCAACAAGATGCTTTCCCAGTTGTTTTTCCCTTAAAGAGAAAAAACTCTAAAGGGTCACACCTATATTCTTGTAGATTCACTGCTTTCCTCGATTTCCATTCCACCAGATTAAAGTTTAACCTTTTGATATTAAAAAAAACCTATTTGATATGAGAAAGTAAAAATTATATTTAAAAATCCTTGCCAGTGGCCTTCACCCTCCCCCAACCAAACCTCCACCTTTCCTTGACAAAAATCGCAAAACTGATCTCCGTAGACATACCTGGAGCAGAAGAAATCCAATGGGACTTTTCATGTACTCAGCACCACTGAGCGAAAAGTCACTTAGGAAGAAAAGATAACCACCGTTCTCATGCTAGTGTGTACCAGCTCCTTGAATGAAGTTCAGTGGTCAAGGCTGGGGCGAAAAGGACATATTTCTGATGGCAGATAACACAGAATAAAAAGAAATCTCTTAATGAAGATATTTTTCAGACTAGAGCAACCTCCAGGGGGGAAATGATTTGAAGCGACATCGTTTGAGACATTTAAATTATAGTGGATAAAATACTCCAACCCACCACGAAGAAACACTCTTTGTAAAACTCATGGGAAAATTAGTGGGATTTATAATAGGCCTTTTCTGTGCGGAAGTAAGCCTGGGAGGCCAACCTGCTGTTGAATAAATGTTATTTTAAATGGAGTGTGGCTACGTTGTAACTCAGTCTCTTCTTCAGAGAAGAGCATGAATGGGTAGGTTAGCCAAAAATTAAAAAGGTTTTCTTTTTTAAAGTGGTAGGTTTCTTCACAAAGCCTACCTAATTATGTGCATTCCTCCTCAAGAACCACAGGCTTCAATACTCATTTTCTTTTAACTACTTTTTTAAATATTCTCTACTCCCAGGATTTCTCACTTCTTTCTCTGACAAATCAGCGTGTAACAGAAAAGTTGTGAACTAACACAGTTTTTTATTTCAAATGCTTAAATTGAATTCCACCTTTTCCAAGGAAAATGAATTTCATGGCGACCCTCCATGCCAAGGTTTGCCCACTGCAGGGCTGACCCAGCACAGCCCTCATTAAGCAGAGAAAGTTCCACAACAAGGGAATCCCTTGTTTGGAAGGGGGGGGGGGAATACCCTACCTTCTATAGGGCCCTCATTTAAAAGTACAATTGCCATATTCTGTCAGCCTATTGATTTTTCTTCATTGTTGAAATGAGAATGTAAACAGAATTGCATATTTACTCATTCAGCGTTCTGATACCTTTGCTCCAGGAGCTCCTTGCTTCTGTCCCATGCGAATGCGAGGCTGGTATTTCCAGAGCTGGTCCGTGGAGATGACTGCTGAGTGGCCAGACAAAATTCTGATTAGTGCTCCATAATTAGGAGTCACCTCTACTTCAAGAGCTCTTTATAAGTCCACAGTTTTGACCCCACTACCTTCTTTTTCCCTTGGTAATTGCTGAAGTTTGACAGCCACGGTGTTTGTTGCCTGTAACATATGGCTAATTGAATCCGAGTTGGGGAAAGAATGACCAGATTCCTAATTATGAACCATGCCACAGATCTGAAGCCTGAATAAATAGGATACAAGGAAAAGGCTGCTGACCCAGAAAGCATACTATTATACAGTGATTGTAGCAGAATGCAATGATTTCCAGAAATGCCCCAATATGCCTTCTTTACGGTTTGCTCTTTCTTTCAATCACAGAAGGCATATAAAGATTAGACAGAGATTTGCTTTTATCCCTGTGATTTTTGCAAGTCTGGACACTGGACACCTGATACTTAGGTTCTTGAAATTCACCTAATCTTACACTGGGACACTGTATTTCTAATAAGGCAAATGCCAGATTTTCCTCTTGTAGATTTTTCTCCATCCTCACCACCGCAGTAATGAAGATACATGTATCTATTTTGAAATGTGTGCTTCAATTTTGGATGAATTTTTCTACAGCAGTTAATTTAATAGTAACATACTTCCTTTGAATTGCCTCCCCCGGGGGAAGAGGGAAGGCAGTAAATGAAAGGCACCAAGAATATTCACTCATCAAATATTTTTGCTGAACATTTGCGTAACAGTGCAAGTGTCAAAGGGTATACAGATGTTAAGACACTGTTTTCCAATTATTTTTTCAGTGCTTGTGAGGGTAAGCAAGATTAACAACAGAAGTATAAGGTGAGATAGGTTGTGGTATATATATATATATATATATATATATATACACATATATATATATGAAAATATTATTTGATTAATGCCTCTCACTAGACTATAAATGCTATGAATGAAACCTGGCACAGTGACACAAGTAGGTGGTCAGTAAATATTAATTGTAAATTAATCAAGGAGAAATGAATATGACATGCAGTTATATGGGATTTAGAGAGAAGTCACTTCTGTTTGTGGGATTCTGAAGAGGCTTTTTTAAGGAAACGCATTTTTGTTTTAAGTCTTAAATGAATGGATAAGGTTATAGTGGATATGGTGGGGGTCACGCTTCTGAGATGGCCCAAGCCCAGGCAAAAAAAAACAACAACAACAAAAAAAAAATCAAGCAAGATCCAGGATATATTTGGATAGCACGATTGATCTATTTTGAGAAAGTCATGTGTAATACTTGACATTTTGCAACATGTCATAAATTTTATAAAGATACATGAAAAATAGTCATGTGAGATAGACCTCAAAAGGTATATTGGGAACAGATCTTGGATAACCTGGATTACAGGCTAATGATTATGACAAAAAGCAGTGATCCATCAATGTCCACGGGCTAATTCAAATCTCAACCATTTATTCACGACAGGAAATGTTCTCTTCTCTGAAATCGCTCAAGAACTCATGCACTGTCATTAACATATTATGGTGGAAAACAAAAAGTATGGTTTTCCCTGGAATTCATTTTCAGGAATATCTGGAAGGCTACTGAGAATACACATACATGTTAAAAACTTCAATCCCTCTACCTTTTTCTTTGGGGCAGCTTGCCAGCTATAACTAAAACTAATTCAGAAATTTAATTTAAGGATTGATATCCATGGTGTCTTTATCCGTTAGCAATCATTTTTATTGTAAGACATTAAATATCTCATGTACAGGCGTGGTAGTGCTGAGAATGCAAACAGTTTCTTTGGAATGGGGTGGCAAAGACTACCAATTGTTTATCCCAACAGCTGTTCTTCAGTATATTAACATCTCAAAACCCATTATTTTTGCACAGGAAACAGGGCCAACTGGAGACTTCCAAGGATAAAGTACACATTTTCATCTCTCTTTGCTAGTATAATTATGTGATTTAAAATTTGAGGAATAATAAAAAGTAATGTATAAAGCATCTTAGATGAGACTGTTGCTAAGGAAATATTCACGCCTCTCACCCCTCTCCTTTCCCCCGGAGGAATATACTTCCACACCCATTGATGCTGGATTAGCCATGTGACTTGCTTTGACCAAGGAGATGTCAGCATACATGACATGCGCAAAGGCTCGAAGAGTGCGTTGAGGTTGGGCTTACCCTCTTGCACTACTTTCAGTTTCCATGAGAGGATGTCCAGTGTGTAGCCATTACCTCTTAGATACAGGCTCTAAAATGAATACTTCTGGAAGAGCCCTGAGCCCAGCCCTCAGCCAGAGCTTGGAGCCACTGAACTCCAGCTGACACACAAAGGTGTGAACAAGAAAGAAATGCTTGTTTTTTTACACCACTAGAGTTTGTCATTGTTTGTCATTCAGCATTAATTGACTAATGCTGTCTTCTGCAGACTCGGTTCAAATTTGTCAAGATTTTGTGCATCGAGAACTGCAGACTGTGGTTTTTAACCACCCCCAAATCAACCTTTTAGTACCAGTAAAGTGACTTAAAGATATGAACACTTAATTCATGTTTTCACTATAATATGCCCATGTAATTAAGGTCAGAATTGAGTTATGTGGCAGAGCAATCCTTTCTATGTCTATTGGCTTTTACAGCTGTGACAGTTTCAAATAGAACACATAGACCCAGTTCGTCTGGAAATGCGGCGATAAGGTAACCAACCGCTTTTGCTGTGACCACCAGAGCTTTTGAAGATTTCCTCTTGTACTTATGAACTTGGAAACAGGAGTCTGTCTCCTCACACCATTTATTCCTGATTTCCCTCATTCTTAGCAACTGACATGACAATCATTCTTGTTGAGAACATTAACAGCTGCTTTACCACAGGTAATGGCAATAAAAGAGGTGCAAATTATTGCAAGATAGGTAATTCTTCTCAAGAGAGCTTTCTTAGTTTTATTATTCCGTCTGTTAAACTTTCCAGCCCCTGGAATCTGATGCGGTCTTTCTTCTCTTTCGAGGCTATTTGTCCCCTCCTGATCGTCCTGAATAAAGCCCTTCTTTGTTTCTTCAGCTCTCCTTGTTCTCCCCTCTACCATCACTGCACATATGTGAACGGATTTTTCCCTGACTGACCAACAGTGGCTCCAGCCATGTGGCCGTGGACCCACAGGGCTAACAGTTTGCCATCGGCCCCTTTGTGAGCTCACACGTTGTGACCTGTGTGCTCGGCTCCTCGTCACCCACACAACAGATTGGTTAGTGACTCTCTAACTACTCTTCTCATTTCCTCCTTCCGAAACTTCACTTCACCAAGCTCCTTCTCTTTCTTATAAGTCTCTTGGTCCAATGGCTGTGATTTCCTGACTGAACTTACTTGTTTTTATGGCACTTTCTCCCCCCATTCAGTCCAGTTCCCCTGCCACAACACCACTGCTCACTCCTGCCAGTCAAAAGGTAGGCCTTCCGGAGCTCCTGTGCACGTGAAGAGGGGGTCTTCTTGGATTTTGTGTTTCAGCAGCCTATGCCTATGATGAATTTACAGGACCGTTGTGGCGTATTTAAATTTTTGAGCTGTTGGGGTACAAGCTGCTACTGTAAACTTTTTGTTTGAACCTCATTATTTAAAAAACGGAACCTCTAGGTTTTTAGTGTTTTATTTGTTTGCTTGTTATTTGTTTATTTAGGCCTAAATATGCCATGAAAAAATTGACACGCTAGGAACATCATGAACCTAGAAAAGAAAAGAATCTCTGCAGACTAGTTAGTACTCGTGACATAAGAACAATTCAGAAAAAACAGAGTAAGAGGAAGGCTTTCTCCCCGCACCCCCACCCCACCCCATAAGGCCCCTGACTGTCACACAGGGAGATGGGGTAATTAGGACACAGAACTTTTTTCCTAGAACCAAGCTCCTTTGAGACAGCGAAACTTCCAGAAGACTCTTTGGGATTTTAAAGCAAAGGAGACTGAAGCCCCGCTCTATGAATAGACGCCTAAGAATTGACAAGAGAAGATCCTAGCCTCACAGAGCTTTACAAATCCCAGCATGACACGGGAGCAGCAGCAGGGTTCTCAAGAGCCCTAGAACAGAGTGGATATGGCTGCGAGCCCTGCCAAACCTGAAGACCTCATTCAAGCAGAAATGAAGAATGCGGCATAATGCGCTATATGGACAGGATGGGGCAATGGGTGTCTCGGAGATGCGTGTGTGATCACATGTTCAATTCAGCCCTGAGGGCTTAGACCCAAGTAAGCCCTCTGGGGCTTAAATGCAGCCCAAGGAGAACGGAAGTAGAGATAGAGGGAAACCAACTGCATTAACCACAGTTAAGTTTCTACCATGCTGGAGGAATGGGTGTGCAAACAGAAATTAAATTGAGTTCTTGAAAAACAAAAGTCCATTTCTTATATACTTTGATCTATGGACTGAGATTTATAACACCTATATAAGCATATAAAATGGAAATCATGTCACCACTATTTAGGAAAGTGCTGTTTTTAAGAGACTCTGGTTTCTTTTACAAGAAAAGCCTCCTGTCCAAACACCAAGGAGAATTTTTTGATACCTCTAACAAAGAGAGATTGTGGCTCTAATCAAAATCCACTCAGAACCCATCATGCCTACTGTGACATATTTAATAAATATTAGAACTGAAAAGAGACACTAAGACTTTTTGTCTAGTGGTTTTCAAACATTTTAAATTCAGAAACTATTTCCCAGATCAAATATTCCTAGCAGAATATTATTAGATACCCCAAGAGGAAAAAGGGTATGATACTAGCAAAATTTTATTGTTAACTCAAATTTATAATATTTAATTAAAAAACAACCAATGAAAACAGTAAAACTGTTTTGCAAATGCAAAAATACTAAAAATTGGATGTTATCGCTTTTAATTATGGTCTTAAATCAGACATGATGCTCAATTTATTTCTCTATTTTGTATTCTCCATTTCCATTGCTTGATTCACAAGATAAATAATTGAAGTGGTAACAATTTTCTAATAGCTTATCTTGTTATCTCAGATTACTATTCAATGTTCTAAGTATCTATTGCAATGCAATAAACTATCTTAAAGCTTAGTGACTTAAGAAAAATCACAATTCCTGGGGCACCAGAGTGGCTCAGTCAGTTAAGTGTCCTACTCTTGATTTTGGCTCAGGTCATGATCTCAGGGTCATGAGATCAAACCCCGTGTGGGCTCCATGCTGGACGTAGAATCTGCCCAATATTTTCTCTACCCCTCCCCCACCCCCAAATCACAATTCCTTTAAGTCCAGAATTCAGACAGAACACAGATGGTTGATTCTGCTCCATGTGTCATTAACTGGAGTCATTCTTCAGTGGCACTCAGGTGATAGATGACCTTGTATGGAGTAAGCAAAATTACCTCACTCACATGTCTGACTCTTTGGTGAGCACAGCTGTAGGTGGGCTTAGTTGGGCCCTTCCTCCTCTCCATGCAGACTCAGGGTCTCTCCATGTGGTTACTCCAGCAGGGTAGTCAAGTTTCTTGCATGGTAGCTCAGGGATCCATGAGTGAGCATTCCAAGAAGCCTGGGAAGAAGATGCAAGTCTTCTTGTGATCCAGTTTCAGAATTTCAGAATATCCTTTCAAATATCATTCTGGTGATCAAACAAGTCACTAAGACCTGCCCAAGTTGAAGGGGAGGGAAGAATGGACTCTACCTCTCACTGGGAAAATGGCATGTCCATACAAAGAGCGGAAAGAATTGATGGTGAACCCTTTGGAAACAGCAGCCACATTGAGGAAAATCAAGACATTTGAAAGAAAAGTGAAGCTTCAATATTTAATAAGTAATAATATCTACAAACATTTCTTAATGGGTAAATGTTCAATGTGGAGAGAATCCATGAACAGGTTTTCAGGCTGTCATTGCTTGGTAGAAAAATGATTTTCAAACATATATTATTACATTAGGACATGTTTCAATGGCGTCTTTTTCAAAACCCTGGGCTTGAGGACCAATTTTGTCCAACATTTCTTCTTTAAATTCTCAAAATAATCAGATTTATGTTATTTTGTATATTGAGTCTAAATTTTATTTCCATTTCTTTATGGACACTTTAATCTGTAGTTATAATTCATCAGGGGCCTAATAATTCATTCATCGCCAAACTAACATGAGCTCGTTCATGTTCTACAACTTACTGCCCATATCATTACAAATAACCCTGAAAACCCAGCAATTGAAAATGTAAGCTTTAATAAGATTGAGATTGGTATGGCACTATCTAACACTGTGTGCAAAGATGATAGAATCTTCTTAAAAGCTAGTGCTTGCCTTATACAACGTATGATGACCAAGTACATTTTGGCAACAACTTTAATCCTTTGGTGCTCTTTTGCCCTCATCACAGCTCTTACACAGTCTTGAAGACATGCCTACATTAGTAGTATTTGAAAACTGATTTTAACTCATCATTTCTTCCTGGTTCCTATGACTCATGTGTTTGACGGAGCATTACATCTTCTTCATATATGCACGTCAGAACAAACCATAAATTAAGCTAAACTGAGATCCACAGTATTTGCAATATCACCCGTTGAACTGTAAAGAATTCATATCATCTCAGCTTCCTTGCTAATACATCACGTTCAATGGATGTATTCTTAAATCCTCTCTAGATTGTGTTATCAGAGAATGTTACCCATCTGCTCCCATATTTGTTACTGTGCTATATGTTATTTGTTGCTGTATAACAAACCATTCCAAAGATTAGTGGCTTAAAAAAACAATTTTTTTACAACTTACTATAATAATAATTATTATTATTTTTTTCCGTTCTATGAATTAACTGGTCTATTCTTCTGGTGTTGCCTGGTTCATCCCTGTAGTTGTGTTGATCAGGTGTGTTCCCCTGGGCCAGAGGGTCTAGGATGGCCTCATTCCTGCCTTGGGTTTTGGTGCTGGCTGTTAGCTAAGCTGTTCTTTATTTTCTCACCATTCAGTAGCTGGCTAGGCTTCTTTACGTGTTAGCCAGAGCATTCCAAGAGGGAAAGGCAAGAGATCCATGGCCTTGGAGGCCTCACCTCTGTACAGTGTAACTTCAGCAGCGTTGTATTAGTCTAACCAAGTCACAAGGCAAGTTCAGATTCAAGGGATGGGAAAATAAATTCCATCTCTTGATGGGAGGAGCTATCCAGTAGTGAAAGAATCTGGAATCCTTCTGTCTACGTTAACCAAATTTCATTTTCAAATGGTGGTGTAACTTGTCATAGAACAGAGAAGGATCTTGCAAAACCTCAGTACATATATCACATTGAAGACTTAAGCATTCTTATTACCACAGAGGTAAGTCCCAATGATAAATAATGGTTAAAAAAATAGTGCTTCTAAGTTTTCATTTCTATACTGATACCTTAACCTGTAGCTATAATTTATTAGCACCCTGAACTGCCAAACAAATATAAACTTGTATCATAGTGACTTTGAAGAGGATTTTCTGCATATTGCTTTCATTTTGCAGACTGCTGTCAGTTTGGTCGATAAAATCTGAAGATACATTTAGTACTTTATAGTATGACTCGTTTTATTCTGAGTCTAATCAATACAGCACGTCTATCCTAAAATGTGGGCCTGATCAATATTATCATTTCCATCTGCACATTTGCTTTTTAAATGTCCTGCTTTTAATCAACAACCCGTTTCTAGTTGCAGGATGAATTATTCCACTTCACCTAAAATGTGTGTGTGTATGTGTAAAAGTTAAACACAAAGCACCCCAAACACATAACAATTTTATCAAAAAGATCAAGTAACAAGCCTTCAAAGTGAAAAAGTAAGCATTTAAACATACTGCCAAGTGCATTATTGAAAGGAGATGTAGAGGGCGCCTGGGTGGCTCGGTCGGTTAAGCGTCTACCTTCGCTCAGGTCATGATTTCAGGGTCCTAGGTTGGAGCTCAGTATTGGGCTCCCTGCTCAACAGGGAGGCTGCTTCTCCCTCTGCCCCTCCCCCTGCATGTGCTCACTCTCTCTCTCTCTCCCTCTCTCAAATAAATAAAATCTTAAAAAAAAAAAAGAAAGAAAAGAAAATGAAACAAAAGAGATGTAGAAAGTAGTCACTCTGGACGCTACCACTGGGGATTTCATGGTGAGTGGAAGCCGGCCAGGCACGTGTGCATACCGCTGGCTTGTCATTTCTTTGAGGGCAGCCTCTGTATTGGGTTCTGTCATCTCCTGAGTGAGGACCTGGGCCGAAATTTGCAGAATTTTCAGGAACTATATTCTTCTTAGTCAATGACACACTTACAACGTAGTCAAACATAAGGACAGGAAGTTTTATTCCTGGGTTAACACAAAAAAGGAAGTTGATGTGACCATGTCTGGGTGGTCTCAAATATGTTAAAATTTGGGATTTAATACCCTGAGTTTGTACCAATTGAATTTTTAATAGTCCAAAAATACCTTTTGAAATTTGAATCAAATGTTATCAGAATGTCTGTAGCAGTATGAAAATCACTACTTTGGTCAAAATGCATGTAGACAACATAACAAAAGAAGATAAGAATGTTGCCCAAGGATTGAGGAGCTGGGGCAAAACTCCGGGTCATGAAACTCCCAGGTCATCATCTTACTAGACTTTGCTATCCCTTAGCTCTGATTTTTACCTAACATTGGTTCTCCTGTCCTTTGACCTCAAATATCTAAAGAAGTTTGGAAGGAGAAGTTTTGTTAAGATCAAACATAACTCTATAATTCACATCTCCCAGAACTAAAAACGACTTGAAAAATTACTCTTCCTATCAAGTTGTGTAGATGTATATAATATAATATATGGCAAAGAAGAGTCATTACCGTTAATACTCCCCTCAGGCCAAGACAAAGTAAATCCTCCTTCTAGTTTCCATTTGCTTTAAGTTCTTAACTTAAATGAATCAGGGTGAAGAGCGCTTGCTAACATAAATTTTCAAAGTCTATTCTGATTTTAGGGCTCCAATTCTCACCAAAATATTTATTGATTTAATTCCTCTGATACAATCCAGGTGGATGTAATAAAGATCTACTCTGCCAAATCTTCCAAAAGGACAATCTTCTACTCCCTCAAAAATATAGAATTATTACCTTCCTGAGCACACCTCAAAAACCTTATGCCAAAAACTGAAGAAAAGAAATATTAGTGTTGAGGAGATTTTGGGAAACCGGGTACTGTAAATTTGTTTAATATTTCTAGAGGGCTAGTGAGCAATAAGTATTTTTAAAAGTCTTTAAAACTGTGCAGTTCCTTTGAGCTATTTTACTTCAAGAAATTTTTTTTTTAAGATTTCATTTATTTGAGAGAGAGAGAGGGAGAGAAAGACCGAGCCAGGGGAGGGGCAGAGAAGCAGGATCCTCGCAGAGCAGGGAGCCTGACGTGGGGCTCGATCCCCGGACCCTGAGATTATGAACTGAGCCGAAGGCAGACGCTTAACCGACTGAGCCACCCAGGCACCCCATACTTCAAGAAATTTAACTTAGTGAAATAATCTCTCTGTGTATATAAATTTCCCTATAAATATGTTAATCACAGTCTGTTTTCTCATATCATCAAATTAGCAATTACCTAAAAGTCCAAGAGTACAAAACTGGTTAAATAAACTATATTATGTCCACAAACGGACCGGTAGTCAATAGAGACTAGGATCTTAGTAGTTGAATTGATAAAAATCTGGGTTCAAGTCACATACTATCTGTGTGACAATGAGAAAGTTATTTAAAGTTTCTAAACCTCAGCTTCCTCATGTTAAAATAAGCTTGCTGAGTTACTGTGAGGATTAAATGAGTATTTAAATTATATCTTGGTCTAGTACACAGCAAGTGCTCAGTAGATCTTAGCAACAAATACTGTTGATTTAGTTGAAGTGTTTGGGAGCCATTAAACATCATTTTATAAAAGAATCTTTAGGCGGGTGCCTGGGTGTCTCAGTCAGTTAAGCGTCTGCCTTTGGCTCAGGTCATGATCCCAGGGTTCTGGGATTGAGCCCCGCATCAGGCCCTTTGCTCAATGGTGAGTCTGCTTCTCCCTCTCCCTCTGCCTGCTGCTCTGCCTACTTGTGCTTTCTTTCTGTCAAATAAATAAAATCTTTAACGACAACAAAAAAGAATCTTTAGGAATACTGAGGCAAAGTGTTACAAAATAGTATATATATTAGGATATCACATTTGTGCATGCCTTCATTCTTGCATTGGAAAAAAACACAACAGGAAGATCATCATTAAAATGTTAAAAAATTACTACCTTCAAATATATAAATTCTGGGTGATTGTAATTTTTTTCTTTAATATATAGTCCAAACTTCCTACAATAAGTAGTTTTTATTCTATATGCAGAAATAACACCCACTATTTTCAAGCCCTTTCTAACAGCTTACTACTCAAACAGAAGACTGGATTTTCTCATTTCCATTTCTACGTGATGGGAAAGCGGACCTGGGCCAAGTAAGTCTCTTGTTGAATGGGAAGCTCTCTACCACCCCAGAGAGGTCTTTCAACCTTAATACAAAGGTTTATATGTTCTTTTATATGTTTCTTTACCCATAGACAGATTCTATAGACAGACAAATAGTTTTGCTACTCAGAAACCTGAAATTTTAATCATTTAATGAAACTGGAATAGTCAAATAACCCCGAGGGTCATGAGACAGGATTTTATTCTGCTCTCCCTAGCCTTTTTCTGTTTTACTAACAAACATATGTTGCTTGTCTACTACCATGGTTAGAAGATAGAAAGTTGGAGCTGGAAAAGAAACAAGATATAGTTTTTACTGTCAAAGGGCTCATAATTTCAAAAAGTAATATTTGTATTGCTATTTATAACTTACAAAGCACTTTGCACATATACCCCTGTTTAATTCTCATAGCAACACTGCAGGTGGTGGCATAGTATAATAGTGATGATTGGTTTATGGTTTAAGACACAAAAGGCCTAAGTCATTTATTCAATGACTGGTGAGCCAGGGACAGATTCCAGATCTCCTTACTCCTTACTCCAAGTCTGCTATTCTTTCCTCTAAACTACTACTGAATGTATTAGTTACTTGTGTGTGTGTGTGTATATATATATATATATATGTATATATATATGTAATGCATATAAGTATCTGATCTGTTTAGAACCTGCTCAAAGAACCCCCTCTATCTGGTTCACATATCAGAACATATAAATTTACTACTATAAGTTGTTGAAGACATTGTCTTTTGACTCATTGTCTACTATGTCTAATACAGTATAAGCTCTTGCTTTTTTTAGAATTTAGTACCACACAAAGCTTTACCTTCCTAGAGGAAACTACTTCTCCTCCTATCTAATAATAAGAATTATGGGATTAATCATACCTCCCTGTTGACTGGGCTTCCCAAGAAATTCAAGGCCAAATTTGGACCCAGTGAATGGCTAGTAATAGTAGGTGTCCCCTAAATATTTGGCAGATGAAAGAAAGAATGAATCATGAAGTGAATGAGTGAAACAAATGTGTTGGCCCTTGTGATATACATATTTGTATTATTTTCTTTAGTCATTCTATTTCTGTTTATATGTTACCATTCTTTTATTACATGTATTCTTATTATAATTACCCTTGGATCCTTTATTAAATGAACCAGGAAATAAATCAATAAAAGTGCAATGCTGAATATTAAGATCTTTATTCAAAACTTATTTTTTTAATAAAGATTTATTTATTTATTTTACGGAGAGAGGGAGAGGGCACGCAAGCGGGGATGTGGGGCAGAGGAAGAGGGAGAAAGAATCTCAAGCAGACTCCCCGCTAAGCACAGAGCCTGAGGCAGGGCTCGATCTCACAACCCCAAGATCATGACCTGAGCCAAAACCAAAGAGTCCAATGTTCAACCAACAGAGCCAGCCAGGTACCCCTTTATTCAAAACTTCTAATGCAGAGTTCAACTCTTCTTAAAAATAGGGTAGTCCCTGACAGCACCTAAGAATCTACTCACAATGTTCCCATGAGGCAGTAAATCAGGATATAATTTGATGGGAAGAAAAAGGTGGCCCTGTCATCAGATGCAAAAGACACTAAAAGCTTATACACATTTTAAAGGCCCATTTACTCCAGCTCTTAGTCTCCCAAAACAAAAATGTGGATTTGCCCTTCAATCCATCATAACCACATGCCTTGAGATGTCCTTGAAGTCTTTCTCCCTTCTCTTTGTTTTCCTATATATAAACATTTTGACCTGATTTCACCTGTGTAAAAATTATAATTGGAAGTATCCAAGTGAAAATAAAAAATTACCCATCTAGGTCCCAGATCCTCCCAGGAACCAACCACCCCCTTCACAATAACCTCCACTAGGCAAGTATATATCAGATTCTGCGTGCCATGGCTTTGTGAAATGGTCACTGTCTACAAGGAGACCTGGTGTTTATAATACTAATGTGGAAAATACAAAGAAGAATATTTCCACCTATTTAGGAAGCATAGAGAGAAGGTATTTAGGGAAGGTGACAGAAAGACATCCTGGAGGAGTAGACGTCAGAGCTAATTTTGAAGAATGATAGAAGTTAGTCAGACGGGGTTGAGGGGCGTGACAGGAGCAAAGGTGCAAATGGGAAATAGTGCACTGGGTAGCAGGTATACACCAGTATAGCCAGACAGATTTCTAAACTATTGAAACTGAGGGACGCCTGGGTGGTTCAGTCAGTTAAGTATCTACCTTCAGCTCAGGTCACGATCCCAGGGTTTTGGGATCAAGTCCCACATCAGGCTCCTTGTTCAGCGGGGAGTCTGCTTCTCCCTTTGCCTCCTGCTCCCCCTGCTTGTTCTCTCTCTTCTGTGTCAAATAAATAAATAAAATCTTTAATAATAATAATAAACTATTGAAATTGCTTGTAGCTATTCCTGACCTCGTGAGTCCACCTCGGATTGCTTGTAGCTATTCCTGACCTCGTGAGTCCACCTCGGATACTCTGGTTGCCCTCGGATACTCTGGTTCAAGTCACCAGTGGGCAGGCACCAGCAGGTGACGACATATTTAGACTTGTGTTTTACTTAGATAACTGGCTGCTCTGTGGAGGACTAGTTAAGAAAATAAAACTAGAAACAAGGAGAGGGATTGGAAGTTTTCAGACTTTCAGATCAGAGAGGATGAGGCCTAAGCTAAGTCAGTGATGGTAGACAGATAGAGGTGCAAACAAATTCCAAAAAAAGCTTAGAAATTAAAATCAGTAGAATTTGGTGAATGATCCAATGCAGAGAGCAAATAAAGGAGTAGTTTTACATGGTTCCCCAGCCTTTGGTGTAGGTTGCTGTAAGACTGTTAGAGTCGCTGCCTGAGGGAAATCATGTGTGAGGATATGGAGGTTAGTTTTAGACAGGTTGAGTTTGATGTGCCTCTGGGACCTTCTGGTAGATGGCCATCAGGAATGACAGATCCGAGGCTTGGAGGAGTCATGAGGTGTATCAGTAGAAATTGTGTGTGATATAACACAAAAGGGGGGATTCTCTCTCAATGAGAGAGAGAAGACTACTGGGTTTCGTGAGGCCACCAACATTCACTGGATGGGTAAAAAGACAGGAGTCCATGACGGAGGCAGACGAACGGCAGAGAAATATAAGGAAAAATGAGAGACAAAAAATTTTAGGAAGAAAGGTCTATCATCAGAGTGAAATGCAGCAGATCTAGTGAGATAAAGACAGAAAAGCATCATAGATTTTTGCAGTTAAAAGGTCACTGGTGACCTAGAAAAATAGTTTCAGAGAGTAGAATGGTGGTTGTCAAGGCCTGGGGCGGGGGGGGGGGGGGGGGGGGGGGGGGAATTGAGCAGCTGCTGTTCAGTGGATATAGTTTCAGTCATGCAAGATGAAAAAGTTCTAGAGAGCTGCTGAACAGCACTGTGCATACAGTTAACAGTACTGTACACTTCAAAATGTAAGAGGGTAGGTTTCATGTTATGTGGGGTTTTTTTCACGTTATGTGTTTTTTACAATATAAAGGGAAAATGCATTCATAAAATAGCTAACTAGTAAAACATAATAATAAATATTTTTTAAACATTGAAAAGAATAGTGGTGCCTGGGTAGCTCAGTTGGTTGAGCATTGAACTCTTGGTTTTGGCTCAGGTCATGATCTCCTGAATTGTGGGATCAAACCCCACATTGGGCTCTGTGCTCATTGGGGAGTCTGTTTGAGATTCTCTTGCTCTGCCCCTCCCTGCTCACGCATACATGTGTGTATAAATCTTTAAAAGAAAATTAAAAAGAAGAAAAATAGTTTCACTTGCATTGTGATGATGGCAGCCACATTGAAATGGACTAAAGGAAAGTGAAAGGGAATTGAAGATGGGGACAGCAAATGGAGAGGACTTTTTGGAGAAGGGAGCATGAGAAGTGATGATATGAGACTGGGTGGCAGGTGGAGGGTGGGAGGCTTGGCCGTTCCTGATGTTTCTACAAGCCAGGGGACGTCAAAGATGGCCGGCAAACCACTAGAAGGGGAGAGGCATGAAACAGAATCTTCCTCACGGACCTCAGAAGGAACAAACCCTGTAATACCTTGATTTCAAATTCCTACCCTCACCCCAAACTAAGACAATCCATTTGTGTTGCTTAAGCCACCTAGTTTGTAGTTCCTGGTTATGGCAGCCCTAGCAAACTGAGACACGTGCTGTAGATGGCCTCATTCTGTCAACTCAGCCCAAGAACCCATAAAAGGTTCTATAAGTGCAACTAGAAGGCCATGAAGGGACCTCCAAGCAGAATATTCTACCAAATGTCCTAAAGTTTAAGAAAGAACCAATACCATGTCATAACCAAATATTTTCCATCTCAGAGAGTGAACAGGTGGCAAATCAACAGAAATGCATTTTTCTAATATATGTTTCCAAAAAAAAACCCCACAAAAACTTGATTCTTCCATTTCCTAGAGCCATCCACAAAATCTTTCATTTTAGTAACTCTCTGGGCTTCTTTCTGCTTTTTCTACTAATTATGAGCCATTTATTTTTCATCTGTAGATGCAGCCCCACTTCAAGCTCCAAAATTAAAGATATCCATAGTCAGATAATATTTAATAATAGATTGATCATCTAATCATGTTGGACAATGGTCAAGCATTGTTCTAATAAGCAGGCTCTCCCTTTTCTCTTTATGACCAGCCCTACTTTGGGGCCTGCCCTGAAACTCCAGCTCACGCTGAACCTTCTTGGCAGCCTGTAAGTCTCCCTGACTAAGACTCTGTTTCATTACTTTCCTGCGGCTCCTTCTATAGCTACCACCTCCCCTGATGATCTCTGCCAGCCTGGTGGATGTGGCCCTTCTCTGGATCCTTGCTTTCTCTGCTCTGCTCTTTCTCTCTAACCACTGACTAAGCTCTGACCTGATTTTCTTTCTACTAAACAGTGAAGATTTTTTTTCTAGATTTAAAAATACAATTTGCTAGTGATCAATTGACATAGCTGTCAGTATAAATTAAATTATGCTATGATAACAACCCCGAATCTCAGCAATTTAGAACAACCAAGATTTTTTTTTCCCCTTGCTTTTGCTATGTGTCCATTAAGGGTCAGCTGCGGGGTAAGCCCCTCAATCCTCTGCTGCACTTTCTGCTTTCCTGATTCTGGGACCCAGGCTGACAAGTAGCTATCCTTTGGTATAGCCAAGAGTTGTGGTCAAGGGAAAGAGCCCTAAGGAGTTTGCTTTGATAGAGAAATGCTCCAGCATAGAAGTGATTCACAACACTTCTGCAAAACTCATCACCTGGAAAGTTCAGTATTCAATATGCCAGGAAGGAGAAGAGAACTGGATATCGATAAGTGGCCCCAAGGACTACTAAACTTGACATAGGGTATCTAGCTTGCATGTTATCCAGGTCCCTTTCTTCTTGTTCACAGACATCTAAATAAAAATAACAACAGCTATATATTGTGTGCATGGTGCTAGCCTTGAGAGATACCCTGAGAATAAATATTCTGTAATCCAGTAAAACCACTGGGAAATATGTTTACCTCTTGGATATTCTTGGATATGTATTTTAGCATATTAAAATCTCTGTAATATTTTAAAGAGAAAGACCTGTTTAATTTTACCTGATCTAGAGCTTCCTCCTTTACTTAACTACAATTTTCTAAACATTATCAGTCTTAGGAAAACACTCAGGTCAATACTATCTTATCTCTTTTCATTTTACTACAGCCCTGTGGAGAGAGAAATAAGGTGTTAGTTTTTTTCTAATTACTGGTTTTTTAAAAAATGTCAGGGAAGAAGACTAAAAATATTAGTTTGGGTCATCTATCAGGAATTTCAATAACATATCATTTATTTCCCACAGATACTTCAGACTTTGTAGTGACCATGTTTTTTAAAAAGTCAAAATGTTAAATTGTATAATGAATGAATTTCCACACTCAATCATTAATTTAAATTGCCTGTAATTTTCTAAAAGTAGTTCTTTGTAAAAGCATTCTTAATGGAGATGAAAATTTTTGATGAGTTTCAACTTGGAAAATTTATTTCTTCCTTGCCTTCCCTTTATAGTCCTATTTTAATTCTAAAATCAACTTCAAAGGATAGCTTTTTAGAAGAACATATTCTAAATTAACTGGATGTATTTTAACCATATGTTTTTCTATTATTAGGTATAATTATTGAATGTGAATTACTGTGACTTCTTTCTAGATAAAGGCTTACATCTGGATAGAAAAGTCTCCATTCAAATCAAATAAATCAAAATAAATAATCATCCAAATAATAATGAGCTTTAAAACCTCTCCCATAATTTTTTTTGCAAGTCAAAAAAAAAAAAAAAGCTGTCTTTTTAAATTACACAGTTGTTCAAAATCCCTTAGGCCATTCACTGTAGGGAAAAAAATACTAATTCAGCATTCATGTAAGATGAACACTGCTTTTATTGCCCTATTGTTTGCAGACTTTTTTCTTAAATATGATACCATACTTTTAAACCTCTGCTCTTTCTTAGCTTCTTTTCCGTCTATTTAGAAAAGATTAGGTCACATTTTCTTAGCAAATTACGAATTTTCAGTGTTAGACATTTGTTTTTCCATATCCAGTCTTCTATTTCAGAGTATTATTTTTCTCCAATATTTTATTCTTTCCTTGTTTTTCCAGTAAACCTTCAGCCAGCATTTAATTTTGTCTCACATGTTTGCTAGCCAAAGGCACATTTTTATGACAGTAGCCTGTTCTCATTATTTTTTTTAAAAAGTCTATTTCCCATAAAATTCTTCCCTCCTCACTGACCTACCTACATATATACACACACCACCACCAACAACAACTACAACAAAAACAGCAACAATAAAAACCAGATCTTCCAGGCTGAAATGCCAGCCGACTACTTCCAGAAGTCTAAGCAGGTCTGGAGCAGAACATAGCCCCGTGTTTACTGAAAGAAGCTAAGCTGATTGGCTGCTAGTTTAGAACAGACCTAACCAGTGTTTCTGGAAAAATGAAACAGAGCTTCTGTAATTAGCAGAACGCAGTTGTTACACCCTAAACTTCATAAGAAAGGCAAAGGACAGATCCCATTGATTTATTTCTGACTCTAGACAAGGTTCCTGTGGAATTCCTGCTGAATTCCAGATTACCGGACA
This sequence comes from Ailuropoda melanoleuca, assembly GCF_002007445.2. Lineage (NCBI taxonomy): Eukaryota > Metazoa > Chordata > Mammalia > Carnivora > Ursidae > Ailuropoda > Ailuropoda melanoleuca. The sequence continues at coordinate 17,455,416 of NC_048233.1, forward strand.
AAATGAGATTTCTTTGAATTATGACATAGTGCAACATGATAGGGCTAATCTGATACTTCTGAGGAGAGCTAGTACCACTGCCTTCTCTTCATTTTCACTGAATGTAACAAATTAAAACACTCCATGCGGGGCTCAGCATTGTTGTGACTTTCATCATGGGATTTAGTATGACGCAGTCCATTTGGTCCTTGAATTAAGGCTTTATGGTAATAATGGTGATGTTTGGACATTCCACCTGTCATATTATTTTAATTCTTGAAATGTTCAGAATCCAGAAGGGGAAGGAAGGCTCTATTTGGTGGACCTTCACAAAAACCCTCAAATCAGATGAATTGGCTGCTAACATTAAGAAATAAAAGAAAAGAAGTGAAATTAGAGGGGAGAAAACATATATACCCAAGAGTACATTTTCATGGGGTCCAGGGAGGTGGCTTGGGGCTTTAGACTTTAGCATATGAGCAGGACATTTTGACTTCAATAGTTTGTAGAGTTTATATTAGACAAGATGATTTAAGAGTTGGGCAGATGGTTTTGCCTGCTAACAGCCTGAACATGAAGTTTTGAGGTTTTAGTCATATGAAACGGTGACTGCAATTTATGACGGCTTTACCCAGAATGAGCGACTGTTTCGATAACCGTCAGGGGTTGGGACGGGGGCTCTACTTAGGTGCAGCTTCTAGCAAACACCTCGTGGACCACCTGCACCACAGAGCAAAAGTGCAAGTACCAATGAGCCTTGCAAAGGAGTACAGGGCTCACCAATGTTAGGTTTGTGAACAAATGTGCCAGACTGGTGGGCTTGAGCAAGGATATACGACAGTCACAGGATGCAGACTACTATAATTTGCTACATAGACACAACTTTCCTTTTTCAGGCAAAGAAAACCTCCAACCAAGGGAAAGAATCTCAGCCCACAGGCCTTTGAGACATTAAGGGGTGTAACAATTTAGATGCTAGAGAGAATATTTCAGACAGTTGGAACTTTTTCAGATGAGAGAGTATCTTATTAACTACAGCAGAAATCAAGAGTCAGGAGTTCTGGCTTTCTTTTTTGCAATGATTTGTCTTAATTCTTGGTTTATATTAACCATCTACAAAACTAAGGATAGGGCACCTGGGTGGCTCAGCCAGTTAAGCATCTGCCTTCAGCTCAGGTCATGATCCCATGGTCCTGGGATCGGGTCCTGCATGGGCTTCCTGCTCAGCAGGGAGTCTGCTTCTCTGTCTACCCCTCCCCCCTGCTCATGATCTCTCTCTCTCACACACATACTCTCTCTTTCAAATAAATAAACAAATAAATAAATAAAATCTTTTATAAAAAATTTAAAAATTAAAGAAAAACCTCTAAGGATAGTGTTTTCTTCAAGAAAATTTGAATAATGGCAGATTGAATACCTGTATAGTAGCTGAAACTCTAACCTGAGATATTCCAAGTATGAGAACTATACTTTTAGAAAAGTGTTTGCAGCACACTATTTATACGTGCCTTTTTGTTAATACACAGAGAGATTTTACTTATTTATTTGAGAGAAAGAGAGCAAGAGCAGGGGGAAGGGGTAGAGGGAGAAGCAGACTCCCCACTGAGCAGGGAGCCAAATGTGGGGCTCGATCCCAGGACCCTGCGATCATGACCTGAGCCGAAGGCAAACAGTTAACCGACTGAGCCACCCAGGCGCCCCATATGTGCCCTTTCTGTAAGTAGCTCCTTCCCGTGTGGCATTGTTTGTTTGTTTCTTGCTCCTGATTATATTATTGTTCCTTTTTTGTCCTAGCTTTCCTTTTCTGGGCTTCAGGTCATTTTTTAATGTCACCTCAGAGAAGTACCGTACTTTGTTAGACAAAGTAAATGTAACACAAAACGATTTTTACCACCATAGCATGTTTTCTTTTTAAAAGAAGGGAATTAAATGTAATGTAAATTCTATGACCTTTAATAAAATATCCATTTTTTAAAAAAACATAGTTTAGGATCTCAAGGAATTCATTTAGTTTTACAGAATACTGCAGTTGGGGGTATTTTTACACCATTATTCATGTATAGAGCTTCTCAGTCAACAAGACAACACAGTTCTGCATTATACCGGTCAGCAAAGAAATACCTGTTGGCTCTCCCTCAGTCACTGTTTCCTTCACTCTGTGAGACTGCCAAGTCACCAGGTGGTAGGCTGTCGCAGGGAAACCATGGTGACTACAGAAAACTCTTCTAACGGCACTGATAGCCTGTAACCAACATATTTGCAGCTAATCATCCTGAAGATTCCCCCTGAGCCCATTGTGTCCTAAGTCTAGAATGTCACAGAACTAACCTCACCTGTAGGGGAAGGAATCCACCTTGGCATATAATTCCCTTGCTTTAAGGCAAGATTAATTTTTACTTCCCCCAAAAATTCAAAGTAGGCAGAAACCAATCACCACCCAGAATCACCATGCAAGACCTCATCTAAGCCTAGGTGGAAATATTCAGATCAAGCCTTCAAACATCAACCCTTTAGTAATTCATCTAAGCTGATTATTGTAATCGAAAATAAGGTGACTTCTTGAGAAAAAGAAGTGGACTGGTGAAGGAACGTGCCTAAGTTAGAAGTCCGGTAGTGTGGCTCTCGAGCTCCTGCTCTGGAATTCTCTGGAGCACACAGCCCCTCTCTCAGGGCCCTGCTCCATCCCCTCCGCTGCATTGTGGCAGGCAGCAGACAGTCCAGTTACAGTCCACTGGTAACGAGACATTTCTTCTGCAGAACTGCCCCTGCTGTCTCTGCTTCCTGACCCCAAATCTGGTCCAGGGTCACCACATTCTAAGACTAGGGGGCCTTGTTGTCCAGGAAAGTGTGTCCTATATGGGAAGAAAGGTATGGATTTCCACACGTACTTCCTTTGATCTCTTGTATGTGTCCCTCTGTTTGTAATGCAAATGAGACAGTATAATGGTCAACTTCTCAAGGGCAGGGTCATGTTTCCTAACTTTTTTGCATTTCCCACCATGATGAGCAAACAGGCCTTTTATAATTTTTTATTAATGTAGATTTAAAATCTTTCTCCTTGCTTGCTTATGTATTTTTTGTATATGCCCTCATACAATAGTAAAGGTGTCATATTTAGTGGAGAAGCACTAAACTTTTATATTTAAAGCTTCCTAATCTTTACCTTCCAAATTGTTCTGCAATCAGCTGATACGATCTTATTATTTACTGCCAGATCCTAACACGTCAGTGTGACATTGGATTTCATTTCTTATATTCTTATGACATGAATTATATAACACAACGTCTCTAGCCTTTCAATGTCACTCTCCTCTTTAATATCTAAATAAGAAGGAGAAGAGCTTCCGTCCAAGGGAATGCAGGGCATCTGGTCCCTCCCCCAGACTTTATGAAGATGCACAGTGAGCGCTCACATGTTTCACAAATCCATCCTGGGTGTTTTATGTCCACGCCTTCCAGGCTGCCACGTCAGAGTTCTCCACTAACCACCCTGGCTGGAGCTTTCCAGGCTCCTTCATTTCCCAAAGTATTTACACAGATTCCCCCCAGAGTATAGAAATGGGTTTTCCACTCCCTGCCACTTTGAATTCAGCAAACACAGCTAAGACATTTTAGAATACTTTGCTAAGGCTTGAAGAAGCTATAAGGAATTATAATAAAAGAAAAATATGAACATTGATATGAAATGTTCATCCTAGAAGCTAAAGTTTATTGACATGCCTTTTCACAGGGAATTACCTAGTGAACCCTTCTCGGGGTCTCAGTCGGCTTTTGTATTCACAGAATATAACTGTTGCCCCCCAAAGAATTCAGTGGACTTAGGGATCTACTTTTGGGTGACTTCTCCATTGATGATAGTAGAGACTTCACTTACAAATAATCAACTAAAAGAAGTGTTATTTACTTAATTTGCAAATATCTAACTCATGAAATAGGAGTCCTTCAGAAACAAAGGAGGATAATACCCTAAAACAAATTCACCTCCCATTTGCACAGGAGCTGCGGGTAAGAATGCTTGCTGGTTTAAAAACTGTGTTTCCTCTTCCAACCATCAGCAATTTGTAACTATTAGGATCGAAGGTCTGAGATCACTCCCCGGTATCAAGAACTCTCTTTTTCTTAAGGATAGCTATTTCTATACAATGCTTTTCCTTTTGTATGCAGCCGTAAGATGTGTATTTCCCCCTGTTCTTACATCCATGCACTAGCCTATCAACGTGAAACTTACCAGACAATTCCTGAGAGCCATCATATTTGTATTCTTGGAGCACTAAACTGTTGTTGGTGGTTTCGGGAGGTATTCAGCTAGTAAGGGACTGGTTAATGAACCACTTAAGAAGTAAACTTCAGGAAAGCACTTACTACAGAGAAGAAGGGACTGGAGTGTGTGGCATAATGTTGGCAAAAGAGACACTTTGAAAAAAAACCTGTGAGCCTTATTCACTGATTGAACTTTGTCCTCTTCTGATGGGTGTGGTAGGTTTAGTCAGAAAGAAGGCTCCCAGAAGTTTCTCTACCCTTATTTTGAATTCTGGTTATTTCTGCAATATAGAAGAAGTAGTCAATTATGTTATTTTCTTTCTTTGTGTACTGTAAGTACACCAATATCAGAAAACTTAACCGTTTCAGTAAAAGTTGAAGGACAAAAATGAGGGCAAAAAGTTTTGGATACTATCTCAGGTTTATCATATTTTAAATTCTGCCAAACAGTTTATGTGCAACCCCTAAATCAACCAACGGTTGACATATTTACATTTCTGATAAAACTTGATCACCTGATATATTTTAAATTTCAGCAGGAGTGGGGAAAAATTGAATTTTACTGACAAACTTAGCTTCTTTTTTTTTCAGCTAAAAATGAACACTTGAAGCATAATCTTAAGAAACGCCATTTGTTTTGTACTAATGTCTCTAACTCCAAAACAAATCTATTGTTCCATTTTTACCAAAAAGAAGTAATTACACAAATGCTTTCTATGTACATTTCCAAGTACTTAAAATCTTAATTGCAATTATACCCGAACTTCTGATGAATACCCAGGGACAGCAAAGACATGTCTGAACAGGTAAATCGTACATAATTAAATGACATCTGTGTCCCGTGTATTGCAATCTTATAAGGCTCTGACTATGACTACTTTCTATTGCACAATTTTTAAAGCAGTATTTTTTTACATGTTGCACAAACATGATAAGGACATGAAATATTTTTTTTTCCCCTGGCCACTGAACTTCCATGAGAATGTAATGAGAACCTCATTTCTTACAACATCTACCCCCACCCTTGACTAGTATTTCCCAATAAAGACCAGATTTTCCAAATATTATGTTCTAGCTGGGTTTGCAACAATCATAAAGTCAGTTATTAGGAATCCAGTGCATATGGCAAGGTTTATCTTAATAGTATTTTGAACTGAATATAAGCAAGCAGATTGAAAATTGTAATATCCAAAGAATCCTACTTCAACAGTTTGGTTTTATTTTCATGCTCCACAGTAATTTTAAGTAATTAAGCTTTATTGTCCCCCAAATCCTTTTGGGGTGAGCAAGTTATTCTTTAACAAAACAGTTTGTGGAAAAAGAGGGAATCTTTAATTACCCTCTATGGGACATTTTTTTCTGCTTCAAATGGGACAGAAGTGGTTCTTAGATGTAATTTTACATAACCTCTGTGGCATATTGAAATATGGGAGGCAAAAGACATTTATGCAATTACTAAGTCTATTGTATATGTGGGCAAACATGAAGATAGAGCTATTATGTTACTGTACCATTATTCTAATGTTTTGTCTGTATTCTTAATACCCAGAGTCTACTTTGGAGAATGCCAAAATGTTTCCTTTATTATAATCTAAGATTGGTTGCTGTTTCTTTTAAAGGTTGTATCTATTTCTAGGGGCGTCTGGGTGGCTCAGTCGGTTAAGTGTCTGACTTCGGCTCAGGTCATGATCCCAGGGTCCTGGGATCAAGCCTTGCATTGCGCTCCCTGCTCAGTGGGGAGCCTGCTTGTCCCTCTGCCCCTCCCCCACTTGTGTTTTTTTCTCTCTCTCTTTCACCCTCTCTTCTTTCTCAAATAAATAAAATCTTCTTAAAAAATTGCTAAAGCTTGTATTCATTTCTCTGCTAGAAATATTGTTTTGATAACTAAATTAATAATTATAATCCAAAACTCACGGAAAAAGTTTTGGTGACATCAAAAAGCAAAGATTTAACTGTTAAGTAAATGTAATTGCTTACAAAAAAACAAAAAATAGGTTACGTTCTTTTTAACTAAGGCAAGACAATTGAGCCAAGGTATATGACCACTGCCCTTGTCATTCAAGCACGGCAGATATTTTACTCCAGTCTATCCACTAAACTCTCCTATTTTCAGGTTAATTTCCAGATATTTTCCCAGAATGATTTCTCAGGGCTACATGTCCTCTGCTTTGAGACAGGATGCTGTGGCTCCCATAATGTTGGGTCTATTCTCTGGGGTGGCCAGACCTCAGCGGAGGGCAAATCATTCTCAGAATCATTGCTCTGTTCCCATGACCTGGACCTGATTAAACAAATTACAGTGGCAAGCCCAGAAGTATTCCTCCAACCAGTTAGGCAGAAACTTGGGACCTAAGCAAGAGACAAGTCACAAAAGAAAGCAACAAAGTGAAGATAATGTTTTCAAGCATAAGAGCAGAAAACTAACACTCTAAACAAGGGGCAGAATTCTATAATCCTGGATGGTTATGGTGAACAAGAGCATGCAACAAATAAAACATCATGTAATGACAAGCAATTACAGACTCTGCAATAAGTATATGAGCAAACCTAATATGCTAACTAGTTGAAATGTTTCAACTACAGAATCTATGAAACTAACAAAGGAATAGAATAATAACCAGGGCTTAAATTCCATATTAAAAACTGCTCCTCAATGCAACTCTATCCTGCTTATGTTTTATTTTCAGAGCTCATTTTCTGTCTCTAGGTCAAATTGGCCATAGTCCATCTTTTTTTAAAAGTTCAACACCCCAGATCAATCTCACTGGTTAAAATAAGCAATCTTTCTACAACTTATAAACATAAAACTTGCCTGGAATAGCCTGCTTGTGTTTCCTTTGTTAATGTTGATCATTTTCAAGTTAACAGCATAGACTTGAATTTCAATTCAATTTCATTAGACATGAACAACGAACTTAAAAATTTTAAATAATAAAATCATTAATAGAAAAGAGGATATATGGACATTGCTTTATCAATATTCAAAATGGATATTTACAGGTGTTCCCAAATAAAGCAATTCACAAATGTTTGATTTAATAGTATTTAGTTCCACAACCATTTAATATTGGGGAAATGCATTCATAGACAATTTCAAGGTCAAAGGATTTGTAATATCATTTTTATATAGTAAATTGATTAATAATCAGAAGATACTTATCTCTCTTCTTGAGAATATAATAATTCAACCAAGCTACATCAGTCCATGTATCCATTCATTTAGTCATTTATTGGACATCTATGTATACCAGGCCCCAGTTAGGGGCTGAACATCACCATAGACGAGATAAATATGTTCTGAACTCATTACAAGAAGAAAGGAGACTTCTACAGCACAGAAACCTTTGATTTCCCACAAAGTTCCCACCATTTTGCAAGGTGATGCGATTTCTCGTTTTCACCAAATAGTGGGGCTTAAGACCATGGAGGAAAATGAAATGAGAAGAGACTAGATACTAATACTAAAGTCTCTATGGAGGGCAAGGAATGCACTAATTGCTATGGTCTTCCTTCTCCGTGGGGATTTCAGCAGGATAAGGATAAGGGCTGAGGGGTTCCTGGGAGGCATCTGACTGCCTTTGGCTCAGGTCATGATCCCAGGGTCCTGGGATCGAGCCCCATGTTTAGCTCCCTGCTCAGCAGGGAGTCTGCTTCTCCCTCTTCCTCTGCCCCTCTCCCCCCACTTGTGCTCTCTCTCTCTCAAATAAATAAATAAAATCTTTATATTAAAAAAAGGATAAGGGATGAGACTGTGTGGGACTCCAACAGGGACACCTCAAACAATGCCATTAACAATATGGCAACTATGAGGACTTTTCTTACTCAGATATTCTTGGTTATGGCTCATATTCCCCGAAGTCTAGTGTGTTTTCTGTTCATCTTAAATTATACATTAAAAACAATAATAAGCAATAAGAATAGTTATGTCCTTAAAAATGGCATGTAAAGTAATATTCCTTTCAGGAGGATTATTTTTCTTGAAAAATTCTACCTTTTTAGAGCTTATACCTCTAGCTCATAGTAACCATCAATATAGCAATGACATTTTTGCTTAGATATTAACATGATTTATAAACATCTTTTATCAGACAACAACAAGAAGAAGAATCTTATGTCTGTGAAGTATTTTATAGTTTACAAACAGTTTCACATACATTATCTCATTTGATTAACAACCCTGGCAGGTGGCCAGGGCAGGCATATTTATCCCTGCTTTAAAAAAATCGAGACAAAAAGAGGTTATGAAACTGGCCCAAGGCATCACAGTAAATAGTAAGGAGAACTAGGAGTTAAACCTAAGCCAGGTTTCTTCAAGCCCAGGTCACGTGACCTAGGTCCTCCCCTCCATGTTCTGCTCCCTATAACACTATGACCCCAAGTGGATTGATGGAATCCTGACCTTTATCCATCAGTGCTGTAGATGTTGAAAATATAGATGACTTATTCCATATGTGGTCAGCATCATATGAGTGATAGGTAACAGAGTAAAAGTCACTACCTAGCGTTTGCATAGAGCATCCTGAAAAATCAGAGCAAATCATCATGGAAAGAGTATTATGAGTGGCCAAAAAGAGAAGCAAGAAAATAAATGAGCAGGCCCATTATAAGAGAGGTATTTTTTATTGTTCACGAAGAGAAAATCATTCAATCTGAAATTTTAATAAATTAGCCATCTTAGTGATTGGCTAATATATAAACCTTTTTGGGGTAATTTATGTACTTTTAAAAGATATTTGGTAACTTTTCAGTGCTCTGGAACTTTTCAGTGACTCTGTTCCACAGAATGAGGTTAACACCATTCTCCATTTGATATCCTGTTATACATACTATCACCTTCAAGCAATCCATTAGTAACTTAAAATACCACTTCTGGACAGTTGCTCTGTCCTTATCTATATTTATAGACATTCAAATTAATAGAGAAAGAGAATAATTTTTTGAAATTTTTTGTGTTTAGCCCAATTCACCAATATGTAAGAAGTACCAGATGCCAGACACCAGGAAACATAAAAACCAATAGAACTTGGTCTATGAATTCAAGAAATTTGCAAGAGCAACTTCTATGTGTATAGCGAGATTAATTTATAGCCTAAATTTATATTTAGTAGATAACATTTGGGGCTGACTCATCAGCACTTACCTTTTTTCCTGATAACGCTTTCCACCTATAGAGATGGCCCTTTGGCTGCCTTACCCATGATGGCTGGCCACTGGCCCAAGCTGAACTAATAGATTCTCCCTACTGAATTTTGAATGAGGACACAGAAACTCCCATAAATTAGCTCTGGTGATGGATCAGGTAGACACAGGAAATGAGGGCAACAGAATGGAAAGTCATGATGGTAGGGTTGTCAGGTAAAGTATAAACATCCTATAATGTCATTTGCTAAGCCATGTATAAGTGAAGAGTGCTGCTCTGTAAAAAGAGGGCAGAAACATAGAGATAAGGAAAATTATGGTGACTATGGTGAACATGCAGTGGGGGAGGGGATGAGATTGAGGGGAAAGGGGAAAATATACCATGAGTTGCCTTGGTCACTGACAACTTTCTAGTGCTCAGTTCCAGCCCCGTGGGAGATCTGGCTGTATTTCCTGTCCTTCGGTTCTATGACATACTTTGCCTCTTTATTCTTGTTTTAAAGATTTTATTTATTTATTTATTTGATAGTGAGAGAGACAGCCAGCAAGAGAGGGAACACAAGAAGGGGGAGTGGGAGAGGAAGAAGCAGGCTCCCAGAGGAGCAGGGAGCCCGATGCGGGGCTCGATCCCAGGACTCCGGGATCACGCCCTGGACCGAAGGCAGACACTTAACCACTGAGGCACCCAGGCGCCCCATACTTTGCCTCTTTATAAGAGAGCCTTCTTTTCTTTAGATTGCTTAAAGGACTTCTGTCTCTTATATCAAACATATCCTAAGGCATGTATGATATTATTACACTTTGATTGAAAGTTTTTATTATTTCACAAACTTTAAAGAATTCAGAGTCCATGAGACAAGTGAATGGAAAACTTGTTTCCTATTATCAAGAGAAGGAAAGTTTGCCTCTCTGTAATAAATACCACGAATATCAATACTTACTTTTAAAAAATTCTATATTTGGAAACCTGGTATTCAGAATAGATCTCCTTGGTTTCCTTTTACATGGCAGTTGAAGCATAAACTCATTCAATTCACTTCTTCCAGATACTACTCTAAAATGTCATCCCCAAAGTAAACCTATGAAATGGCTAGACTAAGTCTTTAGGTGTTATCAGTTTTGATTATGCTTATTCCCCCTCTTCCCTTTCTCTTTCCATACCCTCCCTCCTCTAATCTCTCTGCTTAAGTGCCTCCTGAGGAAAAAAGGCCATAGAAAAATCACCTACACTTGAGTGTAAATTAGTCAAACATGCTATTCACACCTGGATTATTTGCATTTTTTAAAAAGACCTTAAAAGAGAGAGGCCAACAGGACATTTCTGGGCTCTCTGTGAGCGACAACTCTATGTAATATGGAGTTTATATTAAACAGTATTAGTTACTGAAATGGGGACAGATCATCATGCTGAATGTTCTAATAAAATCATCTTGGTCTGGCTCAGTCTATCTAAGCTGGGATTGGGGCTAGGGCTGAAGATGACTTTTTCTGGGGTGGATCTGGGGCAAGGGACAGTTGTCAACTGAGCAACAGCCCAACTCCCAAAAGAACAAAGAAACAGAGTTGACCATGGGCCTAAAGGGAGGGCAAGAAATAATCCAAAATATGCACTTGGTAGTATATTTCTAGGGTTCGTTGCAGGGAGAGGCCAAACAAAAGTAAATACTACTATAAGATTCTTGAACCTAAACAAAACACAGGTGGATAGAGACCTCTTAATTTTACCCACAAGTTATCAAGCTGTTCCCTCGATCCGAAAACATCTCCCCCCTTCGCCCCCCAAACAGAAACTCCACTAACTGCGTGTTCTTTCTGTTAGTAAGCAATCTCTTTTTAGAGTTTTAGAGCAGATTATCAGTCCTTCATACTATGAAAGAACCAGTCAGTTCCTAGATGTAGTTTAAAATGTGGAAATGTTCTTATGGCTAGAGAGAAAGAATTACTTTTGGAATGGGGGTAATTTGAAGGGCAGACAGGACCAGTTATGACAAGAAGACAGTGCTGATGACACTTTTCATACCTGAAGGGCTGGAATTAGGAGACAAGAATCAAAAAACAAGCACAGAGCCTTGACAATCAAACTTCTTAGTTTAAATTTTAATCTATAGTTGATCTGTCCCACAAAACTCCTAGAAACCAAATGGAAGCAACAAAGCTATACCCTTTTTAGGTGCACAGCTCGGTGAGCAGAGTGGGTATAGATTCCAGTCCCTCCCCCCACTTTCTTAGCTGGGCATTCCTGTGTACAGTGTATAAATACTACTGTTTGTGCAACACTCCCTTCTCCTCTGCCCTCTCTGCCCACCTCAACATATACATACACCTACCTGGAGACGGCTGAAATGTGACTTATCCATCAAGATTCAGCTCAAGTAGTACTTCCATTGTGATTTTCACAGCAGAGGCCTCTCCTCTACCCTTTTATAATAACACTAAAGAAGCATCATAGAACAGTGATTAATAGTACCAACTCTGAAGTCAGATTGCCTGTGTTCAAATCTCAGATCTGCCATTTATTAGTTGTGTAGCTGTGAACCTGTTCCTTTATCTATAAAATGGGGGTAATAGGAGTAACTACCTCATAAGTTTGTTATTGGATATATAGCAAGTTAGTGCAGGTAAAGCACTTGGAACAATGTTAGATACATAATGAACATTCCATAGTTATTTGGGATTGCTATAGAACAATGTTAGATACATAATGAATATTCCATAGATATTTGGAATTGCTATAACTCAGCTGCTGTTAATAGTACATCACTTATCCCGTTGCAGTTTTGTTAGATTTGTATATGTCTGGTTTTTTCTAGTCAAGGAACATTTTTTTTCCTGTTATCTATAGGACCTAGCAAAATACAGGTACTAGAGGATACTCAGTATATATTTTGGTGAATAAATGAATAAGTCTCTGGTACATGGTTGCAAGGAGATTCTCTCCCTGAGAAAACAAGATTGCAAAGTGAGAGGAGTCCCGAAGAACAGTGCATCCCAGGGTTCTGACCTGGAAACCCCAGATCCACTTAAATGAAAAATAGAGATGTGAAAGTAGTGATGGTCCTATGGTGTGAACCTGTGGGGCTGAAAGAGAAAGTAAGCTTCCCATCATTTGAGGGCAGAGGATAAAAGGTCCTTGGGACATAGGTGAAGATCCTCATTCCACATCCTTGACCTTGACCAATTCCAATTGAGAAGCTCCTCTTCCTCCATCTCTTTCATATAATAAAGTGAGATGGATCTACATGAAACTGGGCAAGTCTTTAATTGGATAGAGATCAGGGATAATTGAATGCTAAACAGAGGGTATTTCAGATTATTCATACCTAGACATAGGAAGTTCACCAAGGACACTGAATGAATGGCATTTAGCATACTGATTGGCACAATGTTGGTACCCAATAAATGTGTTACACTGCTCCATAGATAAAGGAATGAAATAATGAAACCATGACAAGGCAATAAGTGAATCAATCAATTATGGGGGCCAATCCAGAAATTACACCAAAAAGAAAACAGGTTGGCAACATTCCCCAAGCTGTGTCTCAAGGAATATTGCGTCAGGGAGAAGCTGAAACGTGTGTAATCATTTACATTTGAAAAAAGCAGCAAACTGTACAGTGGAGTTTTTTGCCTTTTTTTTTAACCAAATATTAGCTTATCAAGGACTCTGTTTAGCATTGTTTAGTTAATAGCATGGCACTTTTTCCCCTGCAGAGTGTTCAGTAGTCTGGCCCTGATTGCTGAGGAATTTGAAGAACAATATAATCTCAAAGTTTGAAAAATACTTAAAGCTAACATTGAATTATATTTTTGGAAAGATTAAATATAATACATATTCAAAAACAAGAGTCATTCCTGGTACAGGGTTATGACGTTTTTCAAAATTTCCATGGTGGTAAATATGGTCAGTGTTTTTATTTTAACTTTTTACTATATTTTTTTATTCTTGTAGAATATACAGAACATAAAATTTACTATTTTAACCATTTTTAAGTGTGTGATTCCGTGGCATTAAGTACATTTTCCAGGTTGTGCAGCTATCAGCCTCATACGTTTCCAAAATTTTTTCATCATCCCAAACAGAAACACTGTACTTATTAAACAATAACTCCGCATTCCCTTCTTCCTCCAGCCCCTGGTAACCTCTAATATACTTTCTGTCTCTTTGAATTTGCCTATTCTAGGTACCTTATATAAATGGAATCATACAATATTTGTTCTCTTGTGTCTGGTTTATTTCATTTGACGTCGTTGTCAAGGTTCACCTGTGTTGTAGCATGAATCAAAATTTCATTCTCTTTTAGGCTGAACAGTATTCCATTGTATGTATATGAAACTTTTTTTTTTAAAGATTTTATTTATTTATTCGACAGAGATAGAGACAGCCAGCGAGAGAGGGAACACAAGCAGGGGGGAGTGGGAGAGGAAGAAGCAGGCTCATAGTGGAGGAGCCTGATGTGGGGCTCGATCCCGTAACGCTGGGATCACGCCCTGAGCCGAAGGCAGACACATAACCGCTGTGCCACCCAGGCGCCCCATATATGGCACATTTTTTAAAGTCCATTCATCTATGGGATGGATTTGGATTATTTTCTCCTTTTAGCCATTGTGAATAATGCTGTCAAGAACATTGGTATACAAGTGTCTGTTTGAGTCCCTGCTTTTAATTCCTTTAGTTATATACCTAAAAGTGGAATTGCCAGATTGTATGGTAGTTCTGTTTAACTTTTTGAGGAACCAATGTTTTTATTTATGTGACTGAATTTTTTTTTTTTTTTAAGATTTTATTTATTTATTTGCCACAGAGAGAGACAGCCAGCGAAAGAGGGAACACAAGCAGGCGGAGTGGGAGAGGAAGAAGCAGGCTCCCAGCGGAGGAGCCTGATGCGGGGCTCNTGTATGGTAGTTCTGTTTAACTTTTTGAGGAACCAATGTTTTTATTTATGTGACTGAATATTTTTTTTTTTTAAGATTTTATTTATTTATTTGCCACAGAGAGAGACAGCCAGCGAGAGAGGGAACACAAGCAGGCGGAGTGGGAGAGGAAGAAGCAGGCTCCCAGCGGAGGAGCCTGATGCGGGGCTCGATCCCAAAATGCCGGGATCACATCCTGAGCCAAAGGCAGACGCTTGATGACTGAGCCACCCAGGCGACCCTGAATATTTTTCTTAATTGCTAAGTTAATAAAGTCTGAATTTTGCTATTCTATGCTGTAGATCATACTAAGAGTATGTAAAATTTAGCCGGAAGTTTAGTTAATCATCATCATTTTATAAGAAAAACAATTTCTCCACAATATTTAGGGCTAGAGAACATTCTTGGAGGAGGAGAATGTTATAATCACATAGCATTAAAACTGAAAAATAACAAAGACAGTAAAAATATGTTTGTCCCTCTTGCTCCCCTTCCTCCCAGCTTCAACCATGGATCAATGCAAAATCTTTCTCCAGTGTCACTTTCTCAAGGTGGCATGCTACCAAGCGTCTTGATGCCTCCTCCTTTTCCCTTTGGATGACTATTCCTTTATTCTTACCTACTCATTTCATTGAATAGTTATATCTTCAATGTTTCATTTTCTCACCTTTTAATTATTGTTATAGTCTTTATTTATTTTTTTAGTTAACATTGTCACATAGGCCATTCGTTTGTTAAAAATCTTACCAACGTCATTCAATTCCACAAATCTATTAATGATTAGATGCGAAATAAACACAAGGTTTGGAGGCTTTCGTATGACTGGATAGATTTCACCCCTCAATAGGACCTTTTTCTACTTACCATCTTTGCCCCACTCTATGAGCATTATTTGTCCTTGAAAAGTTTCTCCTTGGGTTAATTCTTTTAAGTTGAAAAGTAGCATTATTTTTAATGGGTATGCTATGATTGGCAAACTCTGCAAAATAAACAAACACTCGACTTTAAAACAAATTTCTTTTCTTCTCTGTTCTCTATATCCTTGTTTTAAAAAGAGGAATGTGGCAAAAATCCCCAGTAGTTCTTAGGATTAGACTGGTGCAGAAGGGGTGCTAACAAAGAAGTGGGTGGGAGAGAAAGTCGAACTACACAGAGACCAGAAAGGATCATGGAGTCTGAATGCTAGGAAGTGGAGAGAGGAGAAGAAAGACACCATGATGCTAAGAAAGGACTTCCAGTAGTTGTTTGTTTTGTGTTTTGGCAGGTGCCCGGAAAACTGAAGAGAGAGGAGACTAATGTAGATATCATGCTTAACTCATAAATTCAATCTGACTGCATTGTAACAAATTTGGTCAAGTTGATGGTCGTAAGGAATGCTATAGGAATTGTTGTGGGTTTCAAAGAATTCACAGGAGACCAGCAGTAGACAAATAGTTTTGGAATATTTTCTAGAAGAGAAAGTATGTTCCATGCTATAAAACATAGGCTTTTGTGGTTGTTTTTGTAGCTGTCATTTTTAAGGAAAAGTAATTTTACCACCATCTTTGTCATTACACAGTGTACTAAACCAACTTTGTGTATCAAATGCTAAAAGATACAGTAAGCCCTAAACCATTTGTTTTGGAAATCTGGGGTGCAGGGTGAGGACACCTACTAGGAATCGAAGTATGTATACATGTGCATGTAAAAATACATATACATATATCCCAGTCAGAGTGGACACTAAATTTAACAACTAATAACAGTTATCAATGCCATTTTTTGAAATTAAAAAAAAAGTTGAGATCCACTACTATATTTCGGTGTATTTACAGGCAAAAAATAAAACCAAAAACAAAATGGAATTTTAGAGTTAAGGAATGGCCAGCCTCAATGCAATAGCCTCTTTCACGTGCCATACACTTATGATGTGTCCAATTCCTTTCTAACAGTGTTTTGCATTCAGTATTGCTCTAAAGGAATTGTCCTCTTAGAAATCATTTTGCTATTCTGAAATTTTATCAGAAGCTTTTCCCCAGAGATAATTACTACTAACATTTTCTTATAAGGCTCTATACATTTTTCTCTACATATTTTTTTTCTTACAAAATTGGGATTTTAAAATGGTACCAGACCATTATTTGTGTGTGTTCTGGTTTCTATAATTTCATATTAAGTCTTCAAAAGTTGTCTTTCACTTTACAAAATGTAATGATTATAAAAACAAATTTTCAGCCATAATAATACAAATATAAAAATAAGTTGTCAAGTGAGGTTCTGAATGAAGTCCTTGTCCTCTCTATTTTTATGGCTAGAAGCTGGCAGTTCAGCCCCATGAGAGTGCTCTGGGTGAAGTACTCCTAATTTTTTTATCCATACATTTAAAAACAGAGTCTCTGGTGAGTAGTGACACTAAACACAAACTAAATAAAGAGTATAGTGGCCAAAAGTCAACTATTCGCTTTGGATGGATTTTTTAGAGAGTGTCTATGCAGGAACACACCAATTCCTTCCTTTACCATGCACAATTCTACCTAAATATTCAAGTGTGGTTATGGAATATTGGTGTTCTGATTCCAAATCGGCCTCTCTTTGTTGTAACTCAGGTAATTCCAGGATTTCGTGAATAAAAACATTCTACCTCTAAATTCAGTAAGTTTAGATCACTTTTCAGGGATAAAAAAGTCAATTTCTACTTTAGTTCAGAGATTAGATTATAGGACCTGGAAGAATTCTTTGAACTACAAGGAGAATATCTCAATTCACCCAAGTATATGATGGACATTTAACATACCTTATATGAACTTTTATATGTGAAATTTAATCATTAATTTTTTCCAGTGGTAAAATGTGGAGTTACTGCCCTTCTTTTCTAGATATTTAAGAAAACAGAATTTCATAGTTTAATTTTTACTTCTGTTTACTAATGAAATAGAAAATTCTGTTTCATTAAGAAAATAAAATTGCTCAGTAAAGAAATATTGACCTGGAACCAATATAAAATGTTACACGTCAATTATATCTCAATAAAGAAAGGAAATATTGGAAAATACAACTAAATACAGAGAAAAACTAATTACAAAAAGTTAATTACTGCTCTCATGTGGGTACGTGTTCTTCCCTGTTTCCTAGTTACAGATATTTTCTAACAGAAGAAAAAAAGAAAGAAGGAAAGAAAAAGGTATCATGCTACACACTAGTTTATATATATACATATATATTTTTTTTTTTAAAGATTCATTTATTTACTTTAGAGAGAGAAAGAGCTAGTGCAAGTGTGGTGGAGGGGGTGGGCAGAAGGAGAGAGAGAGAATCTCAAGCAGACTTCCTACTGAGCACAGAGCCTGACGATGGGCTTGATCTCCCCACCCTGAGATCATGACCTGAGCAGAAACCAGGAGTTAGATGCTTAACTGACTGAACCACCCAGAGGCCCCTATGGATACTAGTTTAAACCTTGATTTTTTACTAATTATATATTACAAACATTTTCTCATGTTAGTAGTCTTCTAAAACCACATTTTTAATGGTCATGTGTTAACCACACAAGTATACTAAAATGTGCTTAACAAAACCCAAATTCTTGAGCATTTATGGGGAAAAAAATAACTGGATAAATAACTCTGTGCATATAACTTTGTCCACTTTTCTTGTTTTTGCCTTAGGATAAATTCCAAGAAGCATTATTTCTAGACCAAAGGGTATTCCCATTTTAAGTCATTTTTCTTGTGTGGCCAAGTTGCCCTCCAAAAAATTAATGCCTATTTAACTCTCACTAATAGTGTATGAGCATTCCACCTTCCCCCACAACCTCTGTAGAAGTGGATTTTTTCCCCTGATGTCCTTTTTCTGCACCCATTGTTAAGTAGTACTTAGAGAAAGGAATTGTCTAATAATTGTTTCTTCAATGCTTGATAGAGTACTTGTCACACAGTCTGTGTCCAAGAAATACTTACTAAATTAAAGAACAAATGAATAAATATATACTATTCTAAGCCAAACATGATGCGAATATGGAAAAAAAATAAAATGTAGAGGAAAAAAAAGGAAAACTAAATGAGGAATCAGGAGGTTGGTTCCACTCCTAACCAGTTTCATCACCTTCAGCAAATAATTTAGCCTGGGCAACCTCTTCTCAGGACCGGCTTCATGGGCATGCAACCTGTGTAGTCACACAGGCCTCTGCCTTCAGCGGTATCCTGTGATTGGCTTATTGCAGCCATCTAATGCCTAATGTTTGAACAATAAGCCCAACATTTTCATTTTCTATGGGCCCCACAAATGATGTAGCTGGTCCTGTCTCTCCTGTCTCTGTAAAACAAGATCAAGAAAATGAGGCCATTCAAGTCATATCAATTTTGGTTCAACGAGTTTTTCCTGAATACAACACAGGAGGCTACTATCTCGATACATAAACACCTTGGAACAATTTTGAAATCCATTCTTATTGCTTGATAAAGGTCCTACCTTCTGTGACTCACTCAGCCTTTTTCTTTAACCCATCTCCATCAGTGTCCTCCTTCGTCCTCATCCTTCTGAGTCTACATTGTGCTGGATTATATTTATTCCTGTAGCATTGCAACCATTAACCTTTAAGTATGAAGGGATAGGCAAAGAGAAAGTCACTTCTTCCTTTTTTTTTTTTTTTAAGTAATCTTTACCCTCAACATGGGGCTCGAACTCATGACCCCGAGATCAAGAGTCACATGCTCTACCGACTGGGTCATCCAGGCACCCCAAGAAAGTTACTTCTGATGATAAATTCTTATACAATTTTCTATAATGAAGGTATTGAGTAAAAAAAAAAAAAAAAAGACTTTGAAAGAATTTGATCTCCTAAGCGTTAACTCATAGATAATCACAATCTTGAATAGTGTGGTTCCTTTTTCTTTCTTCATGTCTTCCTGTCTTCCTTCCTTCCTCTCTTCCTTCATTCAACTGTTTTTGAAAGCACCTGATCACCATTTCCAAATTAAGTATAATTTCATTGATGACAATTTTCATATACAACTATTTCAGAAGGAAACAACTGCTGCTCCAGTTTTATTTTTGAATAATCATTTTGAAAATAAGTGATGGACTATAGAGGAAAAATCACAGCAAGCTGCCCAGAGATGGGAACAGCATGTAAATCACTACTAATTTAAATTACCTTTCTATCTTCTCTACTCTAGGAAAATGCCATCTTTATTTTAAAACATTTATATCTGAGCAGTTCAAGCTATTCAAGCTATTTCAAGATGTTATCTGTTTCAACACACATAAGGAAATGTGGTGGATAAATGTTCCGCCATTTTACAGAGAGACAGAAAGTGAAAATAACCCGCACCAAAGTTGCACAAAGCTTAGATCTCTGAGTCAGGGCTCTTTGCTGCATCTCAAAATGTTTAATAAAAATGCACTATCAAATAATGAATCGGAACAATTTGAAAGTTTTTTATGTTTTCTAAAATGTTTACTCTTCAGACTTCATTACATGTTGAACAACCCACATGATATAAATCTTCTTGACAACTTTGTCTTGCCCCTAATAAGTAGAACATTTCTGAAGACCATGCTTTTGGGAGAATTTTGATAAAATTCTGGCATGGTTAGTATTCTGAGCCTCTCCTTGAGAGCTGGGTAGACAGAACATAAATACAACACAACATATGTCCATCAGTGCACGGTTGGCAAAGGTATCTATTTTGGTTCAAGTTTTCTGTCAATTTTGCTTTTTGTTTGCAATATAACATACTGGCAACGTGTAGTCTATAAAGAGAGTGAAGTAGTGTGGATATTTGGAATGTTAACTTTTGACAACTGTAGTTCAAATTAAGATATCAAAGAAATTAATAATCTAATTGCTAAATGAGTTAAAGCAGCCACTGTAAGGGTCTGCCTTACTCTCAAATAATAAGGTAAGCAATGAGAAAATCTGGTTCATCTGAAAGAAAAATCAGGACTTACTGAGGCATGAGGCAAATCTTATGTATGAAATTTTGATGCGTTTGGAGATTTGTACA
The DNA here is from genome assembly GCF_002007445.2 of Ailuropoda melanoleuca. Lineage (NCBI taxonomy): Eukaryota > Metazoa > Chordata > Mammalia > Carnivora > Ursidae > Ailuropoda > Ailuropoda melanoleuca. The sequence goes on from NC_048233.1 coordinate 17,475,689, forward strand.
TTCATTCATTCATTTAAAAAATTATTGAACACCCAATATGTACTGAGTGCTGTTAAATTAACACAGACACAATATATTAGGTAAGATTAGGTTCACTTGAGAGTAACAGAAGCCTCCCCCCAAAATAGTATTAGCTTAATCAAGCCAGAATTTGATTTCTCCTTCACTTGTAAGTTCAGAGCAGTTATGTTGGCTTTGTTGCCTATAATCCTTAGGGACCCAGGCTACATCCAGGTGTCTGCTCTGGTATCCCTAGGTGTCCTTTGTCTTCTTCACCCAACAAAGAGCTACAGCCCTCTCATACGCATTCCAAGCAGAAGGTTGGGGAAGAGGGAAAAATGCAGGACCAAGTATTTGCAAACCACCATTTAAGGATATTTCCCATAATCTGCCATACATTTCTTTGTCTATATCCCACTCACCAAAACCCAAACCGAGGGCTCACATCCAGGTAAAAAGGTGCCTGAGAACTACATCTTTATTTCAAGCATCCAAACATCCAGCAAAAAAATCAGTGGGTCGGGGGGAGGGTTGGAATCTAATAGAGAAGAAGAAATGTTGGGATAAACAATTAATTTCTGCCACACATGGCCCTGGACCTCATGTACCTAAGACCTTACCAGAGCTGTGGGAGGGAGGAAGAAAGGCAGAATCAGCTTACAGTGTAATTCACCAATTTCAAGAAGTCCTTGTAGAGATAATGTTAATTAACAACAGTAACTCAGGTACCACTTTCTCCTGGAAGGCCTCCTTGACCACCTCTCCTAGTGGTTGCAGGATAGATGCCCTTTTTACAAGCTTTTATCTTCCATCTTGTGCAGTATCTATCACACTATTTATTACTGATGTAATATTTCTGTGCTTCTCTTTTCCCCATTCCCTTATACCCCAACTTGAAGGCCAAAACCTGAATTTGTATCTTTTTGTGTCCCCACTGTTCCTCACCTAGTATATGATATATACTAGATTCATGAAAAGTGTCTAGTACTTAAACTGGATGAAAAAATAAACTGCAGATGAAAGGATCTCTAATGAAATGTAATAAAAATTAGTTACCATAGAATGCGTTATAGCATAAAAGGAAAAATTTCTCCAGCTATCAAAATATTTAGCACCAAATTTTTTGCTTATGAACACAAGCGATTCTTTTTTTTCATCAATAATTAGAATAGCATCTGATTTTCTGAGCATGTTTAATATTGCCGACAAACAGAATTAATAGCATTTTGCCAATGATGAATGTTATGACAATTATAAAAATCTGCAAATTACCATTTTATCAAAATAACCAAAAAAATCCTTTAAAAATGGTCTAGTAAAAACCATAAATAGATAATTCTATCTCCTCTAGAAAAATGGTAAAGTTGGGCTCAGAATGACGCAATTGGAAATAGAGTAACACACATGATTCTAAACAATGCCGCTTCCCAGGTTCAGATCTTCACATGGTTGTAGCAGGGTAGACCGCCAGTGGACAACTAGGCTTTCATCACAATGTGCTCCAGCTGAGGCTCTCTTCTTCCCTCTGTTACCCAGATGCGACCATCCGAAAAGAGAGAAATTTAAGCAGCTATGATTTATTTTTTTAGCCCTTCTCATTGTAAACCTATTAATATCCTACTGTAATTATTCATAACTTTTAAAAAAATTTTTGTAGGTCAAACATGCATGTTCTTCAGATCGGATATCCAACTGATGAGACACCTCTGAATTTATAACTGCTTGATTTTAAGAAAAATGTATCCAAAACAGAAAAGCTTTGTTAAAAACCTCTAGTATTTCCCCTAGCACTGTACGCTGTTATTTTAGGACCCATTCAATTACTAAGCATTTGTTGAATACTAACTATATACAAGGCAGTGCCTATGATAGTACAAAAATCTGCATTCACATTACATTTTCCTTAATTTGAACTATGTGATATATTACAATTAATTACAGGCACTCCAGTTTAGATTACTGTTTATATAACTCTACATGTAACTGAAATAAACAATTGGAAACTGAGGAATTTGAAACTGAGAAAAAGTGGCTGAAAAAATGGACATATACTCGTGTGTGTACATGATTTTCTATAAAAAGATATGAATCATCAGGTGGGGAAAAAAGTTTTTGCTTTGAACAAATAGGGACTTAAAACATTAAAGAAAAATTGTGTGTTCAGGTAGTACTGGTGCATTGCGTGGAATACCAACAGTGAGGGAGGAAAGGATGCCCCCTCATCCTTTCATTTATTTCTTGGACTTAGGACTTGAGATCTGATAACCTTTATCACTTACAGCCATACACATAATTGTGATTATGGTATAAGCCTATGTGATTTTTTCCCCAGTTCACCTAGCTACAGTATTTGATTTTATAAATACAGTGTATTATTGTTATCAATATTTTTCTAGGAAGAATTCACTCAAAAGATGGCTCCATAGATCCCTTTACCAAATTAAATATAATGCTGAATCCTTCCTGTCCTTCAAAATCTTACTCAGTATAATTACAAATCTTAGTATTCTTTAACGCAGGTAGACAGCTCTATAGAAAGTGGCTATTTTCATATACTGCTATGCTGCTCTTGGGCCCATGTCATGTTTTTCCTCTTCTATATGGGATAGTCTATAAAAAGCTGAAGAGAATGTTAAATCTAAGAAAGGATAGAAACATGACTCACTGGCAAGTTGCTGCAATACAAACAGAAATAAATATCAAATATGGAGTGAAATATAGGGCACTGTGTAAATGTCAGTACTATTATTCATTCATGTAAATAACATTTATTGAAAGTGAGGTGCTAAAGATAAATAAATAAAATGCACTTATTTATGGAATTTTGGGAAGAGAAAGAGATGCAGATTACAATAACAATTCAGTAGAGAAGATATGGGAGCATGTATGGTGGAAGGAGTAGCCAGACTGCCCCAAAGGAATAGGGATGGTTTCTTAATGGAAATAACTTATGAGCTAAGAATTTAAACACAAGTGGTAGTTTGTTAGATAAACAGAGAAGAGGGCATTATACGGTAAGAGAGTAGCACGTACAGAAACTTGAGAGAGCCTGGTTTGTTCAGAGAACAGTAGGCCATTCCATACAGCTAACATGCAGGTGGGCAGGGCTCAGATCAAGAAAGGCCTCCACTGCTGGGCAACAGGCTTTGCATTTTATCCTCTAAGTTTTTTGAGCCATGAGAGGATTTCAAGCAAGAAAGGAACATAATCAGATTTGCATTTTTAAAAAGATCATTCTGGTAGCAGTGGTGAATGCTTATATCCGGATATGGGAAATGAGGAAGAGAGACTATAACTTTGTGATATATTTAATGCACAATTAATAGAATTTATTAACCAACTGGCTGTGGGAGGATGATTCAGAAGTTTCTGATGTGGTCATTTGTTTGGATGCTGGTACCATTTACTTGGAGGGACTACATTGGGATGGTGCCTATTTGGAGAAAAAATGACTTGTTTTGGAATGTTGAGTTTGACATACTTGAGGAACATCCAGAAAGAATATTCCAGAAGGAACATGTCTACAAAGAAATTTGGTATATGGTCTAGAACTCAGGAGAGAGATCTAGGCTGGAAACATAGGTTTAGGAATTATTATCATACTGGGCATTGTTCTCAGAAATTACCATATATACAAATCACGAAAGTGCTTGTTACATGTGGATTCCTTGGTCTTATCCTTAGAGGTTTTGGTTGAATGGGTCTGGAGAGAGGCTCAGTAATCAATAATTAAATATAAGCTTCTCTGGTGACCATGCTACGATGATCTATAGCAAGAGTAGGAGAACCTCAAGGAAGTGGTGTCATGAAAGCCAAAAGTGGAAAGTCTCAAAGGAGTAGAAGTGGTGACATGTGAATACAGCAGGGAAGTCCAGAAAGCTTGGAACTGAAGCATCCATCAGACTTGGCAGCTTGCCAGGGGACACTGGTGACCCAGAAGAGCAGGTGCAGTGAGGTGGTGAGAGCAGATACCAACTGCAGTAGGTGGGGGAGTGACTGGGGTAAGAAAGAGGACACAATGAATGAAGCTTGGCTAGAACAGGAATACTTTGTGGATAGAATTTGAAATCTACTATCCAAAAGACCTGGTTCAAACCCTAAGTCCACCACTTAATGGCTGTCTTATATAATATCTTCACAGAACTCATTTATTTGTTTATAATGTGTTAATAATGTCGATGTTAGAGAGCCATTTGTACATATTAAATACGATATTACATGTAAAAGAACTTTGTAAATTGCTCTTCCAAACTTCTCTATTAACAAACTATCTGATTGGGGCTCCTGGGTGACTCAGTCGTTAAGCGCCTGCCTTAGGCTCAGGGCGTGATCCATCGGGCTCCCTCCTCCGCTGGGAGCCTGCTTCTTCCTCTCCCACTCCCCCTGCTTGTGTCCCCTCTCTCGCTGGCTGTTTCTCTCTGTCAAATAAATAAATAAAATCTTAAACAAAAAAAAAAAAACTATCTGATTGGCAGAAAATCCCAAGCAGTTCTATATAGCAGGTGTCCTACTTGGGTCTGTGCACTATGACAAAACATCCCCAACTTCAGCTATTGGAGTGCTCACCCCCATCAAATTTTTCTAATTTTTTAAATTTTTTTTAAATTCAATTAATTAACATTTAATGTGTTATCAGTTTCAGAGGTAGAGGTCAGTGATTCATCAGTCTTATATGATACCCAGTAAAGCGGAAGACTTTAGAGGGAAAAAGAATCATAAGTAATGATCTTAGACCAATGCTCTTACTTTACAGATGAGGATTCAGAGGTCTGAGAGGAGTGGAGTTTAAATGATTTGTTTAAAGTCATACAGTTAATTAATGGCAAAGCCAAGCATAAAATTCAGCCAGACTGTTGACTCACTCTACACTGCCCCCTGCCCCTGCATTATAACATACTTCCTTTCTTAATTCTCCGCCGTGTGAATTTTGGTCTTTCTCTTTTACAGCAAAGAGAGAAGTCGATGATTAAAGCTTTGCTGACTGGGGTAGAGGAAGAGGTGTTTAATTTGAACAAGTCTAGGGGTGCAGATGTAAGCTCCTTGAAGACATTTTTGAGCTCCCTTTCAAACTTCTTTCCAAGCCTCCAGGCAGATGCTAACTGAGTCTAGAACCCCAGGTGCAGCAGAGGGGTTGGCCAGCAGCAGCAGGGTAATGAGTACTGCACATAAGTCCCTCAATTATCCCTGTTCATAACTGAAGAGCTCTCCAAAACATCAACAGTAAAAGACGGTAGATGGAGATAGGTCTTGAGTGCTTCACAGGACACCCTTTGGAAAACAATGGTTATGGAAGGTTTATTTCTATGACAAGGATAGAGATGCTCCTTCCACAATGTACCTAAATATTTACATCTCCATCTCCCTTTCTAAGCTGCCCAAAGCGGGCCAAGTCTTTAAATCGTTATGACCAAGCAGAATGGCAGCCGCACCATATATAGCAGGGAGCCTGTATATGGTTGTTGAATGAATGAGTGAAATAATTTTATCCGTAACTCTCTTATCAATTTATGCATTAACAGAAAAAAAAATCTCTGGGGTGCCTTAGTGGCTCAGTCAGTTAAGTGTCCCGCTCGATTTTGACTCAAATCATGATCTCAGGGTTGTGGGATCGAGCCCCGTACCTGGCTCCACATTGGCCATAGAGTCTGCTTAGGATTCTTTCTCTCCCTTTCCCTCTGCCTCTCCCCTGCTTTCTCTTTTTCTCAAAATTAATTAACTAATTAATTAAAATTTTTGAAGAAAAAATTCTTAATAAAGCAAGTTCCAAATATTATTTTTCTTCCCTGTCTTAGACCTTCATTTGCCATCCTTTCTGCCTAGATTTCCACTAAGCTAATTGGATCCTCTATTTTGCCCTTCCTTATAAATTTTCGTGATCTAGAACACTCTACAGACGACTCGTTAAAGGAGCTGTTCGCTATATTTTTAATTTTGTGAACTAAAATGTAACAAAATATATAAGGTTATGCAAATATATTTGGAGAGACAACCTAATCAAAGTCACAAAACTTTGTTGGCAGATTTTAATAAACACTAATATGTATGAAAGATATTTCTTGATAGTAAAAGAATTTTTCTCTCTCTCAAGAGTCTCTACTTTCCAGAGTTCATACTTTTTTCATTCTCTTTTATTAAAAAGGGGGGAAAATTGATTTGCTGTTTTCCTAGATGTCACCTTGTTCTTCTTCCTTTCACATATTTTAAGAAACTTTCATTTGAGTTCTTTTTATCACCATGTGTATTTTTCTGTTTGAACTGGAAGCTCTTTAGGACAAAGATTGTCCTCTACATATCAATGGAGTGATGTTTATTTTTAGTGCTCAGTACTTTTGAAACCTCTTCTTTTTTTTTTTCAGAGAAGGTGCAATAGTCATAGTATAATACTCCTCAAAAAGATAGATCATGACATGAGAAATTAAATAGCCTCATAGTATAGAAATATGGAAAAATGCAATAAAAAGCAAAGGTTAAATATGAGGTTAGGTCTGAGTCAGTTACTGAAGAGGTACGGGGCGATAAAAAGGGGTTATGTTATTGGGAAATCACTCCTTTGGGAGGTGGAGACACTGGGAAGAAAATAAAATTCAATCACCATTTGAGTACTAAGTCAAGGTTGGGAAGGATTCAGTGATGGGGAAGACATACTCCCAGCCTCCTGCAGTGAAGGAGACACACAAGAACATACAACTAAAAGGCAGACAACTCCAGATTCTAAGGTATGAACATCCAGAGAACTCAACATTCTAATGTATGAAGCTGCTTTTATTGGCTCCCTGAAGGCATAAGGGCTATTATTTCCCCAAATCAGAAGCATGCCTCATTTTGTACGTGTATCTTTTAGTTTTTTATTTATACTGCTTTCCTAAACTTGGACACATATAGAATTGTACTTAAGATTTTAGGTTACCATTTAAACACTGTGAATGTGATTTCTTAAGACACACATTTTAAAGATTGATTGATTTATTTTGGTGGGGGGGACGGGCAGAGGGAGAGGGAGAGAATCTCAAGCAGAATCCCTGCTGGGCACAGAGCCTGATCCCACCACCTGGAGATCATGACCCGAGCCCAAATCAAGAGTCTGACACTCAAACCACAGAGGCATCCCAAGATACACATTTTTATTAAATGAATCTCTATCACTTTTTGAAATATGCCTTGCACTAATGAATCTTGTAAAATCAAAGATTCACCACTAAAAGGAATCCCCATACAATACATGGCTAACCTAAAGAATTCTTTAAAGTACACAGTGAAAAAGTCAAATACTATAGCTGGACTAACAGTAGATTTCTGAAGTTATTATGGTATTAGAAAGATTCACTTTGGATTTTTAAATTTCTAATGGTAGCACAATATAAAGCCAATAGCGCTCGATTTTCTTGCTATGTAATAACCAGTGACCACTGATGGTAATGTGGAACATTTCCTGCTAGTTATTCATTGACTTAAAAAAAAAAAAAGGCACTTTTTCCAGAGACTGGGCAGGAGATAAGATGTCAAGAAGTAATAAGTAGCAAAATGAAAGAGGAGAATGCAAAGGAACCAAAAAGAGAAAACATTAAAGTGATGTTTTTTTTTTTTCCCTGTGTATGCAGATGGACAGGAAAATTATAGCAGTAATTGCAGACTTCTTTTCACCAAAGACAGCCTGTGGGGAATTAGAGTATGAGAGAAAATGTCCAATGAAACTGCATTCTCATCCAGGCCCCACCTGACTTGCTGGATATGGCTTTGGCCAAGGTCATTTACCCTTTCTGTGCCTTAGTTTCCTTAAATGTTGAAAGAGATGGTTTGCTTCTTTGAGCTACTGTAAAGATGAATGAGATAAAGCTTCAGGAGGCACCCAAGACTGGTCAGAAAAGGTGTTATAGGAGTATCAAGTAGTACTATTATTACTGAACTGTGTATCCTGTTGGAATGAGTCATCTTGCTGCAAAGATGCATAAACAATTTCAAGTGTGGCAGAGGACCAGAGACAAAGAGGCAAGTACTCCCAGGTGGTGTCAGGGGAGATCTCAGTGGCATTGAAATCTGCCCTTTGCTTGTTTAAGGAACAAAAAAGGGGTGGGGTACAGAGTAAACAAGACTTTTAAAATAAGTACAGCAAGGTGGCTATACAAATAGACTTTTTAAAATCTAGAGCTCGTTTGAATACAGGCTTTGTCACTTACTTCTGTGACCTTGGGCAAGTCATTGTTTCTTTAAACTTCGTTTTTTGCATCTGTAAAATGGGGATTATCATAGCATCCACAGGGCTGTTGTGGGGATTTTAAAATGTGCACGGTTGCAAGGACTCTATANCAATTTCAAGTGTGGCAGAGGACCAGAGACAAAGAGGCAAGTACTCCCAGGTGGTGTCAGGGGAGATCTCAGCGGCATTGAAATCTGCCCTTTGCTTGTTTAAGGAACAAAAAAGGGGTGGGGGTACAGAGTAAACAAGACTTTTAAAATAAGTACAGCAAGGTGGCTATACAAATAGACTTTTTAAAATCTAGAGCTCGTTTGAATACAGGCTTTGTCACTTACTTCTGTGACCTTGGGCAAGTCATTGTTTCTTTAAACTTCGTTTTTTGCATCTGTAAAATGGGGATTATCATAGCATCCACAGGGCTGTTGTGGGGATTTTAAAATGTGCACGGTTGCAAGGACTCTATAAAGTTGGCTATCATTGTAATTTATGGGAGATAGGGGAAAGTAGAAATCCAGATTGATAATAAGCCAATCTTTAAAAAATAAGAGAAAAAGTCAAGGTTTTATTTTACAAAACATTATATGATTGAAGGGGCCTAGGAAAGGGCAAATTTGTCAAGTCTGAATCTATCAAACCTTTGATATCTGGCACACAAAACACAAATAGGAAAAGCCTTCGGTATGCTTTAATAAAACAGTTTTCTATTTTAAAGCGACATATATGTATTTTTAAAAAATTTCTGATATCCAATAGCTCTAAAAAAACAAAGCTCAGCTGCTGTGTTCCTGTTGTTCTAAAGAGAGAGCAATCTGGGGCGCAGGGATTACGCTCCCTTTGACTCCCGCTCTAGGCTGCGAAGCCTTCGGGCAAAGCCCTGGGGGCAGGACGCGGTTTCTTTTTTTTTTTTTTAATCGATCCCGGAACCTTCGTT
>NC_048233.1:17494017-17564568 GCF_002007445.2 Ailuropoda melanoleuca
CTTCTTTCCTTAGCCTTTCATCGCCACTTGGAGACGGCGCCCTCTTCCTGGGCCCTCTCCCGCTTCCCAACCTGGATACCTCCCCACCCACCCGACGCCCCCAGGGAGGCCGACTCCCCTCTCCCAGGAATCTGGGATCCTGAGTTTTTCCTCACGCAGCCACTCCTGAATCCTCTCACCACCACCCCCGCCCCCTGATCTCACCCCCTTTCAACCTTTAGGAAGTCCTTTCCATTCCCCTCCCTGCAGCCCGGGACCCTGGCACTCGTCCGCCGGGATAATGGTATCCACATCTTCTCCCCGCTCCCCGGACAGCTGCCTCCAGTCCTGCGGCTTCCTCCTCCGCCTCCTAGGTGGGACTTGTGGGTAGGTGACTGAGGAGGAGGAGAGGAGTTTGGGGGTACTGCGATCCTCTGTGTGACAGTAAATGGTTCTGGAAACGCTTGGCGCTTTTCCTCCTGCCACCAGAGCAGCAGCCGGAGCCGGAGGAGGCATTCGTAGCTGCAGTTGCTGGCCGGCTGGATTCAAAGTCCCCGGCAGCAGCACCGAGGTTGCATGGACCGCCAGGAGGCGGTGGGTGTGCTCGGGGGTGTCCCGCGTGTGGGCATTTGTGCCCTAATTGGAGAGGGTCGGCGGGGAAGCAGATCTCTCCGGTGCCTTTACTAGCTTGTTTAGAATACTGAGTCTGAGTTGAGCTGGAGAAAGGTTGGTTGTAGCTTCAGTGCTGGTCTGGCTTTCTTTTGTCATTCTTTGTTTACATTCGTGAAACTTGTTTGTCTTTGAAATGTAACATGTGTTCTCTTACTGGCCTGCCTCTATTTCTGGTAATTGGAAAGGCTTGAGAATTGTTTGGGTCGAAGGTGAGGCTGGCTTCAGCAGTCCTTCAGAGCTGCCTTCTGGGATACTTTCTCTCCAACTCTGAGATTCTGTGAGTCTCTTAGAGTTGCCAGGATATTGAACAAGCTTGCCTTTTCTGTTAAATTCTGGAGTTCAGTGAAGTGACTAATTTCCAAATTTGCAAAAAGGTGGAGGAGGAAAGGGAAAGCTGGTGTAGCAAGCATGATGAGGTTACATTTTTAAGGCATTTCTGACTAACACACTGTCATAATTCTTAACTCCCCACTGCAATCTCTGACTTCAGTATACCTTTCAGTGTTTTGCATATATATTTCAATTCTCATGGCCTCTTTGCGTTATGGATAATAAATTTACTTCACAAAAGACAATATGGTATTTAAATTTTTTAGCCTGATCATCTTGTGGAATTATTTCATGCTTTTTTTAGTTATGTGTAATATGAATTTGTATCCTGTTTACCTCCACAGATTCGATAACATTCACACTACAGAAAAATTTTATTCTTTTTTTTATTTATTTCTAAGACACAATCATGATTTTTTTTTTCTGGTTTGGTTTACTTTGCTTTGACTTTGTGGTTTCGTACACCCATCATTGATTTTTATTTCAGAGAGATATCATGGTTAAATCCAAGCCACTTGTCATTTGTAATATGTAGCACATAAAATGATCATCATTTTCTTGAATTGTTTCCAGGTTTATTACTTGAAACTTCACATCTCTTAAAGCGAAGTCTGTAGAAACATAACATGTATTGAGTATGTGATGTCAGAGCTCTTTTCCCCTAATTAAGTACTTAGGAAGTTCTTTCTCATCAGTGACACTTTCTGGATGGATTCATTTATGTAGCTGAAAGGTATGGTCTTAAATAGACACAGTATACCTAAGAAGAAGCAGGTGTTGCCTTTAATGCAGGTGGGTTTTTTGTTTTTTTGGCCAACCATCATGGGTATTTTGCCTAGGATTAGAAGACTACCCTTGCTTTTTTTGGATGCCAGAGAGTAGTTCCTTTTCACTGATCATTAAAGTGTATAATCATGTAAGATGATCTCTACTATTGTTCATTCTTTTCTGGTGGCTTTAAATTTGAATCGCCATTTTCCCAAAAATGATATTTTGTTGACTACGAGTTTTGTTACCAGTCCAACATTTTTTTTTAGAAATTTACTTAATAAATAGTAGCTGACCATGAAAATGAATAGATAATTAAAATGGATTGAAACTTATTTTGCTATCCCACTGAAGTAATACTAATTGTGAAATGTATGCTTTTTAGATTTGCCTACCGGCTGGGAAGAAGCATATACTTTTGAAGGTGCAAGATACTATATAAAGTGAGTTTTTTAATTATGATTTTTTTCCTTGGTAATTTGAATGTTGTAATTTTCAGTTGAATAGTTGATCTCTAGATATAATCATAATTTTTTAAGGTCCATCATATAATATTGACTTTATCCTTAATATAGTCTTGTAATTTTGAGAGGAAGGATGACACTCATAGTTTTCTTATGTTATTTGCCTGGACATTCATGAATTTGGAAATTAGATCATTGCTGGCCACAATTACATTTTTGGTCCTGGGTGATAGAGCATTATAGTATTTTGTCTTTAGCATGTTACCATATTTTTTTTTCTTTTAAAGTAAATTCTGTTCATGTGTATTTTGACTAGAGCTGTTAATAAGAAGCAAAAGTGATGCGAAGCTAGGTTACAGTTGGATGAACAATGACAAGGCTGAAAGTAAAAACAAACAAATAAATAGTAATTATTTCACAAACATCTGTTGGAGCATTGCAATTTACCTTAGTTTATTTAAATATATCTAAGTCTTTAAAATACAAATGTTTTATGGTTGTTTGTGATTGAATAAAAGGCTTTCACTAGAGCTTACAAAGGAGAGATGACCAGTCAGTCCTGACTTTTAATTGTATAGAACATTGAACTAATTTCTATTCCGTGTTCACTTGGTAGTACTTGGAGACAAATACAGTGCTTGAGGTCAACAGTAGGTAGGAAATTTTTTTACCTCCCAAGGCGAAAATAAAAGTGGTTTTATCTTCGTTTTAAATTAGAAACTATTTACTTAAAAGCTTGTTTTAAATTTTTTTTAATTTTAAGGAACTGAAGCTAGAACGAGAATGCTTAAATACAAGATTTGGTTGAGATGTCAATAGTTTATTAATGATAACAGATACCTAGCTAAAGTCACCTTTATTTCATTGGGCCCAATAAGGTATTTTACTAAGTGATATTTTTAAGATCACACCATAATTCCATTAAATTATAATTATGTGTATGGTTTCAAAATTTTTCAGAATGATACTTATGTAAAATGTCAAGGGATATTTATAGTTATTAGGAATGATTGCATTTGGATATAGAAATAGAGACGGCAGAAGTAAGATCCAGGCATGGAGGATTTCTTGATGTGGTTCTTCTCTGGATATTTTTCAGTTATATCTTTTATTTGGAGATTGTGCTGTACAGTATTAGGTGGCCTAAAAAATAAAGGCATAAGTAAAGTGCAGAGTCACCAAGTATTTTCCTAGTGGCTATTTTCATCCTGTATTAAAGTGAGTCTGTATTGCCATGAAAAGGGATGCTTTTTTTTTTTTTGAGTGTAGTATTGATATTTCTGAAGAAAGTTTTTTTCAGTAGAGTTTTATTTTTATCCAGTATAGTTTTACTTTACATTAAGCCTAGTTAATCTTAAAAGAATAAGAGTAACACTATAATTCTCAGTAATATTTTAATTCCTGTGAATGTGTATATTCTTAGATGAGCATTTATTCAATAGTACAAAATGTTATTCTGTGTGGGCTGAAAATGTTTTATTTCAGAACTGAGCTGTTAGAAAGATTGAATTTTCTTTTGTTCTACTAGCCATTTTGATTAGATTTTCTTTGATGTTGACTTAAACAAATTAAAATCTTCTTTGAGTGTCATGCCAAAGTAAGTTCCTCAGGAAAATGAGGACAATATTAAGAAGGCTATAATAATTTTACTTTAATTCTGATGACATTTTTAAATTACTGGGTTTTAATCATGTGATATTAGGCACCAATAATTGTGTCTGAAAGTAGTAGTAATTTATATTATGAAAGTAATTTGTTCTGAAATTAAGCATGTTATAGAAATATATCACTTATTAAACTTCTTTGAAGTTAAAATGATCACTGACAAATACATGATTTGCTGAATGTTAGGTGCTACTACTTTTTTTTTGTGGATGTATCAGACTAATTTATTTTAAGGTTAGTTAAGTCGCTAATGTAGGCCGTAATTTCCTAGAAATTTTTCGCTAACTTGTACATGAACAGTTAGAGATGCTTTATCATTCTCATATAATAGGGACACTTTCAACTTAAAACGTTGCAATTTACCAAGTGTTTTCACATATATTATCATGTCTGAATCTCATTTTAGTCATGGAAGTAGTCAGAAGAATTACTATTTCCATTGTCACACCACATAATAAGACAACAGAAACATGTCTTTGGAACTTATAGGCTGCAAAGACAGCAAGATGAGAAACAGCAGGAACATGAACTATATTTAGAGTGTTCAGAGAAGAAAAGGATAGGAGTCTGAAGTAGGATGTGATTAATGTTGGTGGATGTGTTTCTCATTGTTGGTTCTTTCTTAGATGAAGAAAGGAGGTTATTGATCAAATTATAAGAAAGGATGTGATATAGTGAACAGGATGGGTTTTGTTCTCATGGGAAGAGGGCAGATAGTAAGATCAATAAAAGACCCTCCTCCTGTTGTCCCTCCTGCTATTCCTAATCTGGTGTTCCTGGGAGCTTCCCTTGGCAAGAAGAAAGACCTAAAGAACTTGAGTTTCTACTTTTGTTCCCAAAGGTACATTTAACTCTCAGATTATTTCTCTTCTGAACAAATGTTGGTGGTTGTTCAAAATGGCACACTACCAAAAAGAATTTATTTTTGGATAATACTTTAGTAATGACCATTGCATCTGTGGGGGTGAGGGTGGTAAGGTAAAAGAGGATTGGAGTGGGGGTAAGTCATAACAGCTGGGTTGTATCTTGACTTTCTTAAAGACCATGGAGCTCAGTCTTCATGCCTTTAAATTAGGCTGGCTGGAAATGGCAACTTCTGAATTCCATCCCATTTTTAAATTTCTCTGGATTTTATAATATTTTGAGAATTTGTAATAGTCTGCAAAATTATGAACTCAAGAGCCAAGAAGACATGATGTGGGAAATATGGAAAGCTCCTTAGGTTTCTTATCATGCCAACTATTTTAAACTTTGTAGATAACCACAGATGAGTGTGAAGTGTGTAGTGCCAGAGTTGTGTGTGCTTGCTTTCTGTTGCTTCATTTTGTGCTTTGTAACATACGTAACATACCTTCCCCGGAGAGCTGCATTAAAAGAGTTAATAGTGCTAATGTCAGCAAAGGACCTGATCAGAGTTAAGAATTGTATAGATTTGAATTGGATAATCAGTTTACTTTATGTAATTTTTGAAATTGTTTCTTTAATAAAAGTTTACAGTTAGGTAAAAGAATATATAATATGGAGAATGTATTTTACTTTAAATCAATTTGTCCAAAAAAATGTTAATATTTGGAAATTATTTATCATAAAGATAAATAATTTTTTTCTGAGTATTTTTTCTGTATACCTTAAGCTAGCCAGCTTAGAAATTATCACGTGTATGTATAAAAACACATATATACAGTGTTTCAATTTGATTATTGGGTTTCCATATTGCTTTTGGGTTTCCATATTGCTTTTTAACAGTTAATTCATGTTATTTATCTTTAGGAAGAATGCAGAAAATTATCAGTGAATTTTATAATTTATGAAGTATAGCTTTAAATATCCAAATAACTTAGCTTATGAAGTACAGACGATAATCTTAATATATGAAAGTTATAAAGCTTTCTGCTTACTCCTTGAAATTACTGCTTAATGACTCTGTAATGACAGGTCATGGTAGCTTAAAATGGATGTGTCATTGACTATTCCTTTGTGCTTCAAAGCTTTAAGATGGTTAACTTAAAGTGCCAAGTAAATCTTAAAACAATGCTCTCTGAACAGTGCGAAATTTTGTTCTGATTATTTAAAGGTCATTGTCTTATGCCGCAGAATTGGGAATCAAAAAAAGTCTTTGCAGGGTAATAAAGTAGTATGTAAATTTTGTCAGGTTATATTTTCATATTGCTTTTTTTCTTGGCTTAAAATTTTAAGTTCTGAAAATTGAACTTTTTCTTAGATATGCAAATAGAGCAGTGTTTGATTTTTGACTAATGAAGTTTCATTTTAGTATCTGCGATAGCTGGATCTAATGTGTGCTTGGAATTTCAAACCAACCTGCAGGGAAGGGAATTCTAGTTTGACATAGCCATTTAAGGTTGCAAGTGAGAAAAAAAAATGTGTTTCTTCATAGATTATCCTAGTTTGAACTATGAGCAGAGATAGGGAATGTAACATAACTGCCACCAAGAATCTTAGAATATATTACTATATATTTGATATTTAAAATTGTTGGGTACATTAATACTGTAATATTATAATTGAGTATAGCAATATAATGCTTCAGAACAATTCATGGATGTTATATTTCTTTTTTATATTCGTAACAGTTTTAGACTATAATATGTGATTCTTATGTGTGTGAAGCAGTTTATGCTAATTCATTAGGTACAACACAACTATGAACTATGGTTTCAACCTTCAAGGAGAATGTAATATAGGAAAAAACAGGCAGTTTGTTAATAGAGGGAGATGGTGGGGGAAACATGGACTTATTTAGTACTAGGTCCTTTAGCATGGCTTTAGAAGAATTTAATCTTCACAGTGGCCTTTTATTGTTCTCTTTTTCCTTTTTCCTTTTTTTTTTTTCAGATGATGAAACTGAAGCTTAAAGAGGTTAAGGGCCTATTTTAGGTCATATAGCCTCACTACTGGTCACTAGCATTCAAATTAAGATTTCTGCGCTAAAGCCCCTCTATACCTAAAAATACTGGGCAGTAAAAAGAGGCCCTCTAATATGTATTTTTCCATAAGTGGGTTGTCTGGGACTACAGGTATCATTTCATAGAAGCAAGTATGGTGCTTAGATTAGTAGGCCAACCTACAAATAAAAGGTTGTTTAACCCCCTAAAAATCTTGTGACTAGTATTATATTAACAGGGTCTTAGAATTTGGTCATTCATTTACAATTTCTCAGGAGTACTTAGTAAATGATGGGCACTGTTCCAGGTGCTTGCAATACAATGGGGAGACTCTGCCTTCCTGGAGTCTATCTATACTCTAGTAGTAGAAATAGACAAAACAAAAAATGGAACAAACATGTAATTTTAAAATAGTATCTTCTTAAAGGAAAAATAGAGTGTTCTGTGACAGATGAGGAAAGTTTCAATGATGAATTGCATTTAGAGTTTCAAGATTGGGAAGCTGGGACTTCCAATCTTAGTGGATTTTATCGTGGAATTCCTTTGCCTTTTTAGCCCCAGGACCAATGCCAGGACCAGGCCTGCTTAGTGTCTCTTTGTGGTTTCTGTGTGTAGCTTAATGTATAGCATCCAGTCAGTCTCTAAATAAGTGGTGTCAATGATGATGATGATGTTGGCTTCTGGTCTTTGAAGGAGTTAATTGGGACTGAGAGGCTTCCCCACAACTCATTTTGCATTTTGAGAACACTTTTTGGATTTCTTAAATGTTTTTCACTTTAGTGTGGTAGACCTCTTTAGTTTTTCTTATTCTCAAAGCTCTCGTATATGTTTAGGAAGGGGAAAAATGAGGAGTAGAAAAATATAAAATTGGTTAGAAGAGTGAGAGTTGGAGGCCCTGGAGACTAGCCAGATATAAACATCCCTGTATAGCCACCTTTATCTGTCTAGGAAAATTCATCCATTTGTTGAAGAATGCACCTCTCCTGTGACCTTTTTACTTTTCCATAAGAGGTGTAAGTTGGGGTTAAATGTGACAAGTTACATGTATATATGGGTATGTGTTAATTGGAGTTAATAGTGTAAAAAAAATAATCTTAGTTGTCTGTCAGATGGTGTCATAAGAAAGCCCAGGAGGAAGAGGCAAATTAAACCAGGCGGTCTGGGAAAGAATTGAAGGAAGATGTGGGAGTTGAGCTAGACTTAAAGGTGTAGATGGAATTCTGATGGGTTGATATAAATGACTGGTAGGATAAATTCATGGAGGTGGGAACGTGTATAATGTGTGTGATGACTAGTGAGAACTACCGTGCTGGTGAGTGACGTTAACATAGAAAATGCTAGGATACTGTTTGGAGCTATATTGTGTCTGGCCTTCAAATGTCAGGCTGAGATTCTTATTTTCTAGCTTGCCATGGCAGATTTTTTTTGGTATAGCATTAATAGTGTAAAGTGAAGGGTTTAAGGAGATTTTAACATATGCAGGATGGATTAGAAAGGGCACACCTGGAATGAAGGAGACCAGTTCTGGATCTTTTGCTATAATAATCTGAGAGTTAGTTGCCTGTACCACGTTGGTAGTAGCAGGAACGGAAAGGAAGGAGGCCATTGATCAATGATATTAAAGAGGAGTTAACAGGCTTTAGGAGTCTTGCTAAGCTAGGAGGTTGACAGAGAAAGAGGTCAAAAGCTACTCAAAGCCTTTGTGTCTAAGAGGCTATAAGAGTGATTGGTACCCTTGACCAGAATAAGGGAGTGGGTGGGGGGCAGGGAGAAGCTCTAGGTGGAAGTGTTGATCATGAGTTGGTCTTTGAGCTGGTTGAGAGGCCGTAGCATTCTAGGTGGCTAAAATCGGCCTTTCCAAAGGACTCCCAACAATATCTTCTGTTTCTCCTTCCCAAACAAGAAACACAACTCACTCTCCCCAAAAAATCCTATCTCAGCTACCTAGTTGACTAGACTATATACGTATATACACGCAGGCCAGAAATGTTGTATTGATCCATACAATTATTCATTCAACAAATACTTATAGGGTATTTTCTGTGTGCCAGGTGCTGTAGGCTTTGAAAGACAGACATGGACCTTGCTCTTAAGGAGCATACCGTTATTTTGTGGGAGAGACCATAATAAAATAATCACAAGTACATTATCGTAGACTGTGATAAACTCTGTGAAGTATGCATCATGCTTTGACCAGATATATTGAGTGGACTTGGCCCAATATGAGAGTTACTGGAAGAGGACTTTCTCGCAAACATGAGGAATAAGCCTGCCTCTGAAAGTTCAGTAGTGAAATTCCCAGAGTGGATCAGAACAAAGCAGTACAAAATCATCCGAAAAATGAAGAATAAATAGCATCTTGGGCTTGAGACTGGACCATAACCTGAGTGAAAGTTTTGCTATATCTGAAGACTTGGGGTGGGATTGGTGTGGTTTGGAAGTTGAGTAAAAGGAGAAAAACTGCAGGAGGAAGTTACCCTCCAGTAAATAATAGAAAGCAGGGCCTCACCAACTGGTTTTGATGATTATTTTGGATCCCAGTGTCCAGGTCTTCCAATCACTTGTTCACGGATATATTCTTTCTTCCGATTCTCTTTGACAGGTTTTGAACTTCTAAATGTGCCTTAGTGATTAAGATATCTCACTCAAAATATAGACCAGAAAACTATCCTTCTGTGGAATGGGATGGGGTGGGGGGCAGAACATCAAAGTAAGCCTTAGTAAATAAGTACTTTTTATAGTATGTAATAATATGCAAACGCTGTAAGAAAAATAGAGCTGGGTATGGTGTATCAGGAGAGGAATGATGAGGAATAAGTGTGGGAAGAAAGGAGTTCAAATCAGAGAAGTTAAGAGGGTGTACTGTTTGGGGATCTCATTGGTTGGTGTAATTGGCTGTTACTTAGGGAAATAGAGTGCCACTGCAGATCTGAGCAGAGGAGGCACATGAATCCACTTCACCCTTTGAAAGGGTCACTCTGACTACTGTGTTATGAGGAGATTTTGGAGAGCTAACAGAGCCCTTCCAGAGTAAGTTCTGGTCCCTGTCAGTTTCTCTCCTTATATTTTTCCTTCTTAACTTTTAGCAAGATTATGATTAGATATTGAATTATATAATTACCACGTTTCTTTTAAGCTGCCAGTGATTACCAGTTACCATTGATTTAATAGCAGCTTTTCAGGGGGAAAAGAGAACGCCATGACCATATTAAATAAACGTCTCCATCCTTATTTCAGAAAGAGTATATTTAAAAAGTACGTGTTAGAATCAAGGCTATGCTTATTTAATACCTGTTTGCTCACACGCTGTATGGTAGGTAAGCTTCATGAAAAGCAGTCTTCTTCATTGCTATATTTTTAGTCCCTTGGCCTAAGCTTTTCTCATATTAGTTCCTCAATAAATATTTCTTGATTGAACTTTGATGATGACAGTCAATTCCATGTTATTCAGAAACCTTGTAATTTGCCTCCTTGTGAAATTTAGATATTTTCTCTATGTGACATTTATCCCAATATGAATTAGTAAATCTTCTGTGAGTTTGGTTTATGTGATTCTTTGTGAAACAGAAAGGATCTCCTTAGAGGCCTGATTGTAGACCTGATCCATGACAAAGCCAAAGTAATGTAAGGACCTGAGATGCCTCTTGGAAGGCAGCTGAAATCTAGATCTTGCCATTGGCCATGGCATTTCCATTTAGAAACTTTTCACAGTTCAGGCCAATGTGACTTCTAGAGAACAAAGGAGATCTTGATGTCCATACTGTTATACTAATATGAGTAAAATGAATGTAGATCAAATCTTTGATATACAGACATCAGTGGATCCCATAGAAGCCTGAGAGACCTAGAAAGTAGTCCTTATGAGGTACAGATGATAGAAGCTTTAGAGCCAGTTGAAGAACTCCTTGGCCACTAAGGAGTAGCCTCTCAGCTATTTGGGAATTATTCTCTGAAGTGGCCAGTAACTTCAGAAGCACCCAACTCTTTGAAGTCATAATAATTTTTATGTTTCCCACATCCGGCACATAATAGACAATTAGATGTTTGAAATGAAGACCTATTATAGATTGTAAAAAAAAAAAAAAAAAAAGCAGGTCTTTACCCAAACCTGGACATTTCAGGGCATTTTCCTGCTTCTCACTTGTCATCCAGTCAGGATTCTTATTGTTGCAAATGTCAGTGAGCCAAAGCCAATAGTATAAGCAAAAGCAAACTATTTTCCACATTAATTCCAGGAGTGATACTAATGAATTCTTTAAAGCTCTTACCATTTTTCACTTTAGAAAGCTTCCTACCATTGACCAGAAAAGTTATGCCTCAACCCCAAACTATACCCTTTTAGTTTTTGGTGTTTTTTTTTTAAGATTTTATTTATTTTTTTGACAGAGCAAGAGAGCACAAGCAGGGGGAGGGGGAGAGGGAGGGGGAGAAGCAGGCTTCCCACCGAGCAGGTAGCCCGATGTGGGGCTCGATCCTAGGACCCTGAGATCATGACCTCAGCTGAAGGCAGTGCTTAACCGACTGAGCCACCCAGGCGCCCCAAATACCCTTTTAGTTTTTTAACCCAAAGGTAAGGTTTCTTCTCTATTCCCAAATATTAAAAAAAAATCTTGGGCAGGACTTTGACCACCTTAAATCACCTGCCCATTGCTGGAGCAAAGACTGGCCCTCTGGTCTTCAGTAATTTTCTGTCCTTGGCTGCAGCCAAAATTACTATTGGCAAGCCTTCCAGAAACCATGTGATTAGAGAGAAAGGGCCAATTCACCATAGGAAAGCAGGGTGTGAAAGACTACAAGATCAGAGGTCTGCTGCTCCTCCCTTACAAAGAGTGCAGCGTGCCTAGAGCCAGGAAGATGGTGAACCTGAGCATCTGCAGAATTCCAAGAAGTGATAGTATCAGTGATCATCAAGGAAGCTTTGCCCTATCTTTCAGCAGGAGTAATTGGAGAGGTAAGCAGGATGGCTCAGGCCTAGACCTGGGAGAGTGGAGTTGAAGTGTTGAATTCTGAAGAAGAAACAATAAAAACCAAGCTTACCGGTAGGCCATCGTGAGCAAAGGAGATTGAGGAAAAATCACCCAGTCCTGTTGTGCCTAGAGAATTTCTATTAATATTTCAGTATTTTTTGTATGCACATATTTTGGCAGGGGGTCTTACTGCTAATACTGTGTTGAATACTGTTTCCATTAGTTATATTGTGTATGCCCATGTTATGTATTCATTAGAAAATTCTTTATTAACTAAGGTGTTCTGTCGTGTGGACAAAGAATTGTTTAATCACTTCTCTATTTTTGGATGGCTATGTTTTTTCCTACTTTTTGCTGTGAGAAAAATGTTACTAACATTCTTATATGCATGTCTATTTTTCAGACTTGGAGTTACTGGGAAAGGATGTGACCTTTTTAAAAGGTTCAGTACCTTAAAATTTTGCCAAGTTGCTCTCTAGAAGATTTGTACACATTTTTGTTCTCTCCTCCAGTATATGAGAGTGTATGAAAGTGCCCCCATTTCTGCATTACCTGCAGTTAGCATTCTTGTTTGGACAGATGAAATTTGAAGGTAACTGATAGAGAATCTACATGGATTGTTGTTAGTGATGCAGATGGTTTAGAACAGGGATTAGTTTTCTAGTTATCTTTTGCTACATAACCAACTACCCCAAATCTTAGCAGCTTAAAACAACGATTTATAGTTTCCTCCCCTTTGTTTGGGTTGATGGGGCTTAGCTATACCGTTCTTCTGTTCTTTGTGGTGTAACTGAGATCACACATGTAGACACATTCAGCTGTAATTAGGTTGTGGCTGGAATATTCAGTGTCTCTTTCCTCATGGCCTCTCATCACTTAGTGGTTTATCTAAAGTTTCTTTATAACATGGCAGCTGGCTTTTGTTTTGTTTTATTTTATTTTATTTTATTTTATTTTATTTTATTTTATTTTATTATTTTTTTGAGAGAGAGCAAGAGCGCGTGAGTGTGTGCATGAGCTGGGGGGAGGGACAGAGGGAGAGAGAGCTTGCTCATCACGAAGCCTGTTTTAGGGCTTGATCGCACAACCCTGAGATCATGACCCGAGCCAAAATCAAGAGTCGGACCCTTAACCGTCTAAACCACTGAGGCGCCCCATGGCAGCTGGCTTCTAAGGGGGAACATTTCAAGAGGACAAGCCCTAGTGCACAAGCACTTATAAAACCTTTGCTACATCATGCTTGCTCATGTCCTGTTGATCAAAGCAAGTTACAAACCAAGACCAAAATCAAAAGTGGGAGCGGACTGTACAAGCCTGTGAATACCAGTAGGTGTGGTCATTGCAGACCATTGATGTAATAGATTACCAGGGATGGTAAATAACTTAAAACTAGGGTCGCACTCTGATTAGCAGCAGCAGTTTGAAGCCCTGTTTTCAGAAGAATTTGGAGACCAACTCCTGGATCAGTAGGAAGGCATATTGTGCTAAGCTAGTGATGTTTGTAAGGGCTTAGATGAGGAGTTGGGTATACTGGTTGTAATTACCGTCTTTTAATGTCTGTGAATTTATATCATAAAGCTATAAACCTAAAAAAAAGAAAGCAATTCATGAGCTTGCGTGTAAGGCCGAATAGTTTAAAGACATTTGAGTACTTGAGTAAATTAAGTCTTAAGCTTTTGTTCATCCTGGTTTCATATTGACAATACAGTTGGTGTAGTATAAGATATCAGTGATAGGTAGATAAATAGACAGATAGATGTCTCACCTGTGTATGCGTTTGCATGTGTGTTTGTGTGGGGGGATTTTAAGTGCTTGACTGAGTTGTCAACTTGACCTCTGAATGAACTCATGTGATTCGGACAGTAATTCTTAGGGGCAATATTTCCAAGTAGGCACTATAGCAGTCTGCATTCTAAGGGAGACTTAAAGGAAGATGTTATTCCTCTGATACAGTAGGTGCAGAGTCTCCTTTTATACTTTTCCCTCCCACGCCATACTGTACTTCCTTTTCTTTGCATTCATGTGTGGGTATATAAGCAAAATTGAGATTGTACTTAAAAATGAGATTATACTATATGTACTTTTTGTTTAATAAATATCTTAGGTCTTTTCATATTAGTAGGTATAATTCAGCACCGTTTTTTCACTAGCTACAAAACATGCTTTGATTATTTCGCCATACCCCTATTGTTGGACGTTTAGGTTTTTAATTTTTTCTTAATTTCTACAAGTGTGTTGTGGACATACTCCTACATAAACTTTGTGATTATTTGCAAATATTTTTAGAAAATGTTTGTTAAATGTGGAATAGCTGGATTCAGCCATGTGTGTACTTTAGCTTTTGATAGAGTGAAATCCTGCTGTACATCATAAGTAAGGTCTAAATGTTGAAACTATTAAAATGCGTACTTATAAGATTAACGAAAAACCACTGTTTTTCACTAAGTCCGTTTAGTCACAGAAAAAATAGGAAAGTGATAAAAAGTGGCACATTGTGCAAAACTGCAAATGAATCAGAAAGCCCCAGGGGCGCCTGGGTGGCACAGCGGTTAAGCGTCTGCCTTCGGCTCAGGGCGTGATCCCGGCGTTATGGGATTCGAGCCCCACATCAGGCTCCTCCACTAGGAGCCTGCTTCTTCCTCTCCCACTCCCCCTGCTTGTGTTCCCTGTCAAATAAATAAATAAAATCTTAAAAAAAAAAAAAAAAAAGAAAGCCCCAGGTACCAGTGCATCCCATTCCTGCAAGCCTTTGGGAATTGGAGTTGGGCCGTCTACTGGAGCCATTTGATAGTCACATCCAGGTGAATGGCTTTACTCTTCGTGGTTTACAGTTAGTCCACCTGTCTTTCAGAAAATCTTTACCATTTTATCCTCACACCAGGCAGTGTATGGGATTATCCTCTCTCTTATTCTTGCCAGGATTTGGTATTACCAGACTTAATGTTTTAGCTAATCTAATGGACAAAAATGGTATCTTATTTGAATTTTATGTTCTTGGTTTTGGCTATGCTTGGCATCTTTTCCTCTCTTTGTTGCCAGTTTGAGTGTCTTCTGTAAATTGCCTCTTCCATGTATTTTTTCTGTTTTTCTGTTCTGTCGTATTTATTTATATTTTTGATGTCTGAGCCAGTTAGTAGTAGAGATCTCCAAAGTATTTTGGTTGTGTACTCCTACAGGTAAAAAGTTCTTGGTTATATACCCCCATTGTGTATTTATAAATTATATATGTATTGCTGTCACTTCGTGCCTTACATATTAGTAAAGCTTATTTTTTCTTCCCATAATTTAAAAATTAATGTACATAGAGGTGCTAAATATTGTTTCCCACAACCCAGTGGAAGTCTAGTGTGCATCCACCTAGAAAACCATGAGTTCAGAGCACAATATGAGTTTGTCCCTTTATCAACCAGTTAGAGTTACCAAGAGGAATGTTCATCTTTCTGTGACCACAGTGTGTATGTAATTTGTAAGTCTATGGGCACAGAGTACTCTAGTGAAATAGAAGGTAGCCATGGGCCAGACCTTGGCTCTATTACTTCTATTAGCCATATTTGAGAAAATTTCTTAATCCTGTTTTATACCAGTTTCTTCTTGTCTTACCTGTTAATATAGGCTTGTGAATTTATGAGGTAATTTATGTAAATAAACTTTGAAAAACTGTAAAACATTGTATAGGTATGAAATACATGGGTATATATTTTTAAAATTTTAATTCACACGGGTATTTGTTTTGCGAGTTCATGACATTGGGTAAAAAGAGAATACGTTTCAGTGTTACTTATGCTGGGAAAGAACTTAAGATGCATGACTTACTAATAGTGGTTGAGAAACATCATTTTAAGTCTTCATCCCATGTAGATTTTAAACCTCTTGAAGGTGGAACTTACCAACACTTAATATTATGTGTAATAAAAAGTGTTAGTG
The DNA here is from genome assembly GCF_002007445.2 of Ailuropoda melanoleuca. Taxonomy (NCBI): domain Eukaryota; kingdom Metazoa; phylum Chordata; class Mammalia; order Carnivora; family Ursidae; genus Ailuropoda; species Ailuropoda melanoleuca. The sequence continues at coordinate 17,509,690 of NC_048233.1, forward strand.
ATGGTATAGTGTACATTTAATAATATACGTATTTGGTTTTTAAAATGTTGTTTTGTACTTAAGAAAGCCCTGTGATTTAGAAATTAGAAATCAGTTTATTTGTGAAATGCCTGGTGGCACTAAGAAAAGGCTTTCTTTGAAGAGTAAAGTAGCTATTGTCCAGGGCTACAGAGAAAAAAAAGGCAGGACCTAGCTTGAATATATTCTCCAGGGTGATGAAAAATTTAAGACATTGTAACATTAGGGACTCTCATATAGGCAAGTAGAACTGAGTTAAAAGGAGAGAATGCTAAAGGCAGTATATAATATAGTATGCCCAGGAGTGGCCATGAAAAGGGAATTTTGAATATAGATGTTGCTGTTTTTAAAAAATATATTTTATGAATTTTTTTTAAAAAAAGAATTTAGCTGTAGAATAAATGATCCGTAGAAAAGTGCAGATGAAGGATGCAGAAGTAAAAGAATTAAAACTCTTGTCATTAATAAAAAGGAATAAAAAAAATTGGGACCACACCTGTGTAAATGTTAGGTTTAAAATATTTAAAATGTATTAATACTCACGCTTTGCAAAGGTGCTGGAAAACAGGCTCTCTCAGGCACGCACTGCTGGCTGGCACAGGCCAAGCCCATGACCAGGAGTGGCTGGAGTAGGCTGGGACTAACAACTGTGGGCGGTGAGCCAAGCGAGGTCACATTTCCTCCTGAACACTTTCCTCTCCCTCTCTCTCACTTGATTCTCAGAACAACCCCACAGGGTAGAAAGCAGGACAGGCCTGGTCCAGTTCAAGTCACTAAACCTTTTATGCTTACCCAGATGAAATGGGGGGGGCAGATAGAATGTATACTTATTATATCTATTTTCTAAAACTTAGTTACTTAAAACTCTTGGAGGAGGTAAGAGACAGTAGGCAAACAAAATATGAAATCCTTACTGAACTTGGAAAAATAGGTAAGTTTTGCAGAAACTATTCATACTGAGAAATTTCTATATTTCAGAAAAGAATGATAAAAGGACAAAGAAATCAACTACTTGTTTCTTCCTTTTACAGAGGACTCCCAGGTCATTTTGAATATTTACCTAATAATCCAGATTTTTACAATATGAAGTCAGCCCCACTATCCTAATATGAATGATTTTCAGCTCAGCTGCTATTCCTTTCTCAGTGGAGCTGCAAAATAAACTCTAAATTGAAAACAAGCAGTAGTATTGGTCAGAGAAGTAAAATCCTTTGATGGAGTTCTGAATCCTTTCTGTATATAACTGTTCCTGCCTGGTCTGCTTTTAAAGCCTCATTGCAGAAAACCCCAAAATTAAAATATTTCACAATTTTTGGCTTCAATTCCTCAAAAACATGAAAAGAGAGATGTAATCGATTATCTGAGTTGAATAGTTAAGTTTAATTAATCTTGTGTATCAGTTATTGCTGTATAACAAACCATCTAAAAATTCAGTGGCTTAAAACAATAACTATTATTTTTGCACATATCCCTCTGTTGGCTGGGCAATTCATCTAGCTTCTGTTGGGTTTACTCTTGTCTAAGATTAGCTGTGGGTCAGGTAGGAAATTTTGCTGATTTTGGCTGGTCTGGGATGGCCTTAATCATGGATGGTGGGAATGACTGGGCTGTCTTTCACATGATCTCTCATCCAGTAGGCTTGCCGAGGCTTGCCTTTGTGGTGAAGATGAGTTCCCAGTGAGCGAGCAGAGCGTTCCAGGTTTCTTGAGGCCTGGGCTCAGAACTGGGACATGTCGCTTCCACTGCTTTCTGTTGGCCAAAGAAAGTCACAAAGCCAAGCTCAGATTCAAGGAGTGGGGAAACAAGATTCCCTTTTTATTTTTTTTTTTTAAGATTTTTATTTATTTGAGAGAGAGAGAGACAGAGCAGGAGAGAGAGGGAGAGAAAATCGGAAGCGGACTCCGCACTGAATGCAGAGCCTGACACAGCAGGAGGGGTGGGGTGGTACTCGATCCCCAGATCCTGAGATCGTGACTTGAGTGGAAACCAAACGCTGGACGCTTAACAGACTGAGCTACCCAGGTGCCCCTGGACTCCCATCTTTTGAGGGAAGAATTAGAAACTCGCATAACTAGGGTTGTGGATATGGAGGTGGGTGGGGGTGGGAGGTGGAGAATTAGAGCATTTTTGTAATTCATATAGCACATGTGCCAGAAAAATTATTGAACCTAGCTGAAGTTTATGGTTCCTCAGTCTTAAATAAGGAATTACACTTGTTCATGGTCACACTGCTGATCATGTACTCCTGTGAGTATATAGAAAATTACATGTGTGTGTGAGATTCTCTTCTTTATTCAGTCTGTTAGTTCCTAGCTCCTGTAGAGTAATTTATTTTTTTCTTTTGATGATGTGTTTAGTTGGTTTGGTAATCTCATTGGGGCTTGTCTGTTTAAGGTTCAGAATGGGCCCTGGTGCTTCTGTTGTGGGGGCTAGGGGTGAAGAAGATACATAGGTTTCAGTGTGTTTCTGAGAACAGAAAACCTCCCCTATCTTGCCCACACTTAAAACCCATTGACCAGGCACTTGATGTCCCATTACCATGTTTTATTTTCCTCGTGGCACATAGCACCGGCTCAGGTTCTTGTTCATGCCATATATTTGGTGGTTTGTCATCCCCCCACTGGGGTGTAAGCTTCATAAGAGCAGGGGCCTCCTCTGACCTGTTCACTACTGAATTCTCAGACCGTAGAATAGTGCCTACATCTTCTCAGGAGATGCTCAGTAAATATTTGTTGAACAGTTTTAATAAAAATTTTGTGATAAAAGTGTTACATGCTCTGTCTCTGGTACATTGTAGACACTCATTAAGTATTTATGCAATCTTGAAGGAGGTTCATGGGCAGTGGGAGCTCGGAGAAAATGAGCATTTGGAGCCACAAAGAGTTTTTTCATGAATTCAATGAAAGGCAGATGAGCAGGAGAGTTTAGGGTATGAAAAATTTGTTGAAATGTTATACCGTTGGACTTCAGGCTGGGAAGGAAAGAGGTGGAATAAGAATCTGATGGATTGGAATAGAAACTCTCTCAAAACCAGAGAATCCACAGAGGGAAAGTATGTCGGAAGGTTAGGGGTTGTGTTGATGCAGTGTGATCACTGAAGTAGTGATTTCAGATATGCCTGAATGGGCATGAATGAATGGCTTAGGTGTTTGAAGGACCTTGAGGGGTAGGAATAAACAGCTGCTGTTGGAGATTGTGCATCAGTACAGCTGACATCCTCAGGGGAGAATCTTTAACAGCCAGGGTATTGGGGTAATGCTTTCAGAAAAGTTTGAGGCCATAGGAAAGTTTGCTAATTAGGGAGCACCGCTTCCATAAGTTATTTTATTTTATTTTATATTTATTTATTTAGGTGGAGTGCAGGCTAGGTTGGGGACAGAAAGAACAAAGCCTTATTGGGCTAATGCTGGGTCAGGGGATGGATTGAGAAGGGAACAGGGATGGTACGAACCTGGGCATCGAGGGGCTTGATGGATTTAGTTTCAGTAGACCCTTAGACAAAAGTGACCCTGGGACTAATGGACCAAGGCCATGATTCATTTGGCCAAGGGTTATGGTCAGCCCAGGAATTTCTGGCCTCTGCCTCTGGGAAAGGTAGACATATTTTGAACTCTTAGGAGCTTGCATATTGAACACACAAATACTCATTTAACAGCTTCAGTCTTTTCATTGTAGGTTTTTCAGAATATCTTAAGTATCTTTTTTAATGAGAAATGACATTTTACAAATGTAAACTATTTGAAAATGTGAAATATTAATGATATATGCAAATACTAAAGGACAGTGATTTAATTAATTTATGGAGTACCATTTATCAAGTACTAAATTCCAAAGATGAGGATTTTCAAATTAGTATTGTCTGTTTTTTGGTCATAAAGTTTTTTGCATTGATACTAGCAGAAGTAGATGTTTTAAATGTAAATATTTAATCTCTTCTTTTTGCTGCTAGTCACTTTGAGAGTTCAAATTGTGTGGTGAACCAGAACAAAATTTCATAATCTTTAAACCACAAAGTTACCTAATAGACAACAGAGTAGGAATGACAGCAGTGGAAGATTTTACAAATTCCTGGAACCACCTGGAAATAATTTTAGGAAAGGAATTTGATTATAGGCTCATAAATAGGGACTGTGTAACATGAAGAATGATTAGTAATAATTACTTTCTTACCTTTAACCCTTTGGTCAGACTTGTTCCACTGAAAGGAACAAGGCAGGTTAAAATCTGTATAATTTAACTATCTGTGCATCTAGTTTGTTTGGTGCAATTAGCAAGAGTCTAAACTGTGGATCAGTTAGTACTTATTTTACTGCTACTTATATCTGATGCTAAGAATTTTTAAGCCTTTTTTGAGTATGTGTTTTATTTCATTACAAAAAATTTAATACATACCAAATTAATACATTTGTCAGACGATACTCACATGATACTCCTGTGCATGATACTCAGCGTTGGATATAGAACATGTCTTGGACCTTTGTAGCCCCGTCTTACTTACCCCTCCTCAATCTCATCCCTGTGTTTTCTGTGCCCCCACGTCATAGACAACCACCATCCTGAATTTGTGTTTATAACATTCTCTTAGTTTTCTTAAATTTTATCACATATGTCTGAGTCCATATACAATACATGTTTTAATTTCTCCTGCTGCTTTTTTTAAAACTATACAGTGATAAAGTTAATCTTTGTGTGATTTGATTTTTTTTTTTAATGATTTTATGTATTTATTGACAGAGTGAGCAAGGGAGAGCACGACTAGGGGGAAGGGTAGAAGCAGAGGGAGAAGAACACTCCTCACTGAGCAGGGAGCCTGAAGTGGGTGCTTAGCTGACTTAGCCACCCAGGTGCCCCGATTTAATTTTGTTAAACGCAGTTTTTTGATGAGATTTATCCAAAGTTGATGTGGTTTATTTTTATGACTGTAGTATTTCACTATTTGATTATACTCCAATTTAACCATTAATGTTAGTGGACATTTGTTTCCTATTTGATGGATATTATGTGAACATTGTTGTATGTCTCCTCATGTACATTCTCAGTAGTTTCTCTAGAATATATATTTATCACTGAGGTCGTAAGGTATGTGCATTTCAACTTTATTGAATATGTTTTTTAAAGTGGTTTACTATTAATTTCCCTCTAGCAATATATGAGTTCTTGTTGCTTTATATCTTTGTCAGCACTTGATATTGTCCAACTTTTACATTTTTGACACTATGGTAGTTGTCAAATATTTTCTTATTGTGGCTCTTTGGATTTCCCAGATTAGTAGAATTTAGCATCTTGTATTGTGTCCATTGTGTATTTGTATTTCGTCCTCTGTGACATGCCTGTTTATATATTGTCTGCTTTTCTTGGCATCTTTTTCCTTATGACTTTTAGAATTTTTATGTTTGTTTAGTAGTGATACATAGTAACCTTTTACAAATCTGCTCTCCAAGTTTGTAATTTGCCTTCACTTTCTTTAAGGGTTCTTTTGATGAACATAATTCTTAATTTTAGTAGGTTATGATAGGGATTTTTTTTCCTCTTTCAGTCCTTTATATCCTTTTCCATTTTAGTCCTTATATTTGTATTGCTGGCTGGTACTTCCAGTACGGTGATAAATAGAAGCAACTACGGCTTTGACTTAAAAATAAATGCTTCTAACTTTACCATTAAGAATGATATTTAGGGGCACCTGGGTGACTTAATCCGTTAAGCATCTGACTCGTGATTTCGGCTCAGGTCATGATCTTAGGGTTGTGAGATCCAGTCTGCTTGAGATTCTCTCCCTCTGCCCCTCCCCCACTTGTGTGCATGCGTGTACTCATCTCTCTCAAATAAGTTTTTTTAAAAGAATATTTAATGAAGGTTTTGGAAGGTATCCCTTTCAGGTTAAGAAAATTCTCTGCTATTCCTAGTTTGGTAAGAACTTTCATTATTGAGTAAGTGTTGAATTTTATTGAATATTTTTTCTGCATCGATTGAAATGACTTTTTTAATTTGCTAACTCAGGGAATTACCATGAATTGTGTTAGCACACTTGTTAATGGTAAACCAACCTTACATTCTTGGAATAAACCCAACTTGGTCACAGTACACTTTCTATTTTACACATTGCTCTGTTGGATTTGTTGGTATTTTGTTTAGGACATTACCATTTATGATAGTAAGTGAAATTGCCCTATAATTTCCTTCTCTTGTGCCATCATTGTCTGCCTTTGACATCAAAGTTATTCTTGCCCCAGAAAGTGAATTGGAAGGATTTCTATTTTTTTATGTTCTGAGAGAGCTTTCATGAGATTGGAATCAATTATTGAGAAAGGGGTTGTTATAATTTTTTGGTATAAATTCTTTTGGTGGTGTTATAATTTTTGACTGTTGTGATGACTTTTCGTTTTCTCTGTGAAGTTTTGTCATTTTTTTTTAATTTTTGAAATTATGTTAGATGTAGGTAGTTAAGTGTAGAATTGATATATTTTATTAAGTACAGAACGTGTCATCAGAATGAACTCAACCTTTTATTGTTAGAAGGGATCCTTCACCTCCATTTATACTCAGGGCCATGCCTGTTTTGTCTGATTTTAATATATCATGCCAGCCTTCTTTTATTTAGTACTTGCCTAATATAACTTTTTCTACTCTTTACTGTTAAAAAAAACCACTTTGTATATCCGTTTATCTTCTACATATCTCTTTTAAATAGCATATAGTAGATTTTTATCTAGTTTGAAAAATTTTTTTCATCTAGAAATTTAGTCAGGTTCTATTTCTTGTGATCATTGGTATATTTAAAATTACTTATGCCTCGCTGTTTTATACTTTCTTCTCTTGCTTTATTGTCTTTTAAGAAGATAAGCTATATAATTTTTTACATTGTATAGACCTCAAATATTTAGGTAACAGTAGATAATAAATTTCACCTTAGTAGTTGACTTATAAAAGACATAAATTTCAGTATGTACTACAGATTCAGTAAGAAGTTATTAGAAGAAATGCCTGATAAAAGGTCTTAATAATTTTGGAAGAAGTAGTTCTAAGGAAGATTACTGACTGTTCTTTTGTGTAGTTGGCATAGTTAAATATGCTGGTTAAATGCTTTTTGCTTTTTTGTTGTTTGTATTCATCGATGGAAGCAGAATGTTAAACTTAAAAACTAGAATCTCTTATTAATAGTCTGATATTTATATTGGCTTTCTGGTGACTTAAAATGTCATTTTTTAATCAAGAATTCAGCCAATACCTAGTGCCGTCTGGATTAAGGTCTGTACCTTGTGAGTACAGAGAAATGAGAGGCTTTGCCCTGAGGAGTTCAGATGCCCCAGCATTATCTCCTGATGTTAAGTTAATGCCAGCTAAGAGTGAGAAACCTCTTTCTTGCTGTGTCAGTATTGAGCTAAACCTCTGGGTTCATAGAGGCGTGGCTGAGGCATAGGGAGGAAAATGAAGCAAGGGGATGAGAAACAGTAAGGAAGAGTCAGAAAAGAAGGAAGGAATTCTACTAGGGTGTGCAGATCAAATAGAGTGGCACTGACCATTTCCTTCAGTTGCCTGTCTTTAAACAGATGATTTAAAGATGCATGTATGAACTCGTAGTCCCTTATCTGAAAGTTCATTGTCACATACTGGGAAGACTTCACAAGCTCTGAGGTGTGTTTTTCTATTATCAGCTGTTTCACCTGGCAAGAAGGAAATCGAGACAATCCCAAACTTGTTTTAGTCATGAGATTAAATAAAAACACTTTTGGGGCACCTGGGTGGTTCAGTCCGTTAAGCGTCTGACTTGTGATTTTAGCTTAGGTCCTGATCTCAGGGTTGTGAGATGGAGCCCCTCATGGGGCTCTGCCCTGGGTGTGGAGCCTGGTTAAGATTCTCTTGCTCCCTCTCCCTCTGTCCTCCCCACCTCCATCCCTGCAACTTTATCTAGTAAAAGAGCCCTTGCTGGAAATGGAAGAAAGCAAAACAAGTCTTTCCTAGTAAGTCCCAAAACCTTGATCTTTCTTCAGGTCCTATATGTGTAGTGCTCTGTTAGTCTTTTCCTGATCTGGAGTAGTTTGGGTACCCGTAGATTTTTTAATAAGCTTTAGAATCTCCTGTATCAGGACTTTAAATGTGACTTACCTAGAATTGAATGGAATATGTTTTCTTCCTCAGAAGAAAATAACCATGTAATGATGTGAATTGTGATCTTGGGCATATAATATTATTAATCTTTATCTAGAATTTGTTTTACTCTGCGCTCAAGATTGCAAAGGCCTCCACTTGGGTGACAAGACTATGAGAGAGAATTATTTTTTCATAATCTTCACGGTGTATCAAACACGTGGGAAAGAAAAGTGGCGATTTCTGGCTTCTGTGGAACTGAGCATAATACCTTACTGACCTAAATGTCCTAATAACCCCTGAAACAACTCGCGTGGCTCTCTGGAAATAACTCATTTCTGATTGAAGATCTTGTTTATCTTCAGAGACACTCCTGAAAAGTGTGCACTGAATGACTGGTCCTGTTCTCTGTCAGTTTATACAGGTAGACCCAGGTGTACAGAGAAGGTAATTTTTATCATTGTACATGTTATTTTTGTTTGCTTTCTGAGACAATTATTTGTATTAGAAAGTAGCTTCCAGTTTACAGTCTTGCTCTTTGAAATTTCCTATATCAGTTACTGTCTCACAAAGTGAGTATTGCAGGGGCTTCCCTTGGAGTGGGATCTTTAATTGGCAGAGGAATCAAAAAGGTTAGATGGTTCCATTTCCTTGCTTTGTTTTTGTTTTGTTTTTTTTTTCCTTTAGGGAATAGAACCAAGCCAGTCATTACAACTTCTGTGAAACAGAAGAGGAAGTAATTGGAAATTTTTGTAGAGCGGTGTAGAAAGTTGATTTTTTACTGTAGAAAGTTGGTAGGGTAGAGTTTCTCAGGTGTAGTGGTGACACTGCATATGACACTGAATTTTTATGTTTTAGTTCTGGTAAGAAAGCACACAAAACTTCAGTATTCCATTTCGAGTAAATGTTTCCGGCATCCAACATGGTAACACTGTTTGCTGTTGGCCCCTTACTGTGATGATCAGCTTATTATACTTGTTATTTCCAGGACTTGTCCTTTCCTTTTTCCTAGCTTTATTGAGATGTAATTGAGGTATACCACGCCAAGACTTTTTATTAAAATACAGCTTCCCAGCACTAATTTTTTCATTATAGTTGTCTCAGACATTTATTTGGTATGAACTCTGCTTAGGAATTATGGTTTTGTTTCCCTCTTTCTATAGGACATGAAAAAATTCATGCATTTATTCAAACATCTGAGCCCTTAATATATGTTAAATGTTGACTGTCTATTGGGAATATAATAATGAACCAGACAGACCTGGCCTTTACCCTTATGTATTTTGTAGTCCAAACACAAAACCCTTTGCACTGAGTTTAAAATTACAAATCGAAAGTTTGAAAAATTTAAATAAATTTATTTATTTATTTATTTATTTATTTTTTTAAAAGATTTTATTTATTTATTTAACAGAGATAGACACAGCCAGCGAGAGAGGGAACACAAGCAGGGGGAGTGGGAGAGGAAGAAGCAGGCTCACAGCAGAAGAGCCTCACGTGGGGCTCGATCCCATAACGCCGGGATCACGCCCTGAGCGGAAGGCAGGCGCTTAACCGCTGTGCCACCCAGGCGCCCCTAAATAAATTTATTTTTTAATTGAATGAGAAAAGATGAAATTAACTGAATTTTTTATGTTACATAATCTGCCAGGCAGTGGGATGCAAAGATGGAATAGGCAAGGTCTATACACTAGTTATCCTCAGAACTTCAGAACTGATTTTGGTAGTCATTAGTAATGTAATAATACTTACCTGATACCTGCTATTTGCTAGATATAATGCTAGATGCGAGGGGTAACAAATTGAGTGATAATAGTAGAGCTTTTGTATGTTTTTTTTTTTTAAGATTTTGAGAAAACAGTTATTTGAATTAGAAACTACTTGCATTTGTACCTGTTATTTTAAGTTTTTGTGTGCTTGTTTTATGTAATGTCTGCTGTTTGTGGAACACAGAACTATGTTCCAGGCATTCTGCTCACTATTTAAATGCATTATCATTTACTGCATACACCATATGGACCCTCCCACCAGTCGTTGAGCATTTTATGTACCTGTCACTATGTAAGCATTTCATCTCTTTACAAATGAGGAACCTAAGCCTTAGAGAACTGGCAGAGCTGGGTTTCAAACTTGGGGTAGGTTGCAGTTGTGGGTGTGTATCTCACCGGAAAAGATCTTTTAGCAGTTGAGCTTTATGGTAAAATTTTCATCTACAGTCAAAATTCACCAATTCAGAAAAGAGGCAATAGAAGATTGGAGTGGTACTCAGCTATGGAATTAGTCATTTTATAGAACCAATATTGTATCTGTTACGATCAGCTTTTTTAAAAAAAACCTTCCACCCATTTCAAATAATACAACTATCGCCATAAACCTAGGATCAAGTTTATAATTAAATTTTAGAAAATCAGTTGCATAAAATTAGGCTGGAAATTCATGTATTTTCTTTTTTTTTTTAATAATAATTTTTTAGGGGCGCCTGGGTGGCTCAGTCGTTAAGCGTCTGCCTTCAGCTCAGGGCGTGATCCCGGCGTTATGGGATCGAGCCCCCCATCAGGCTCCTCTGCTATGAGCCTGCTTCTTCCTCTCCCACTCCCCCTGCTTGTGCTCCCTCTCTCACTGGCTGTCTCTCTCTCTGTCAAATAAATAAATAAAAAATCTTTAAAAAAAAATAATAATTTTTTATTATGTTAGTCACCATACAGTACATCCTTAGTTTTTGTTGTAGTGTTCCATGATAGGAAATTCATTTATTTTCTTAGAACCAGTGTCCTGTGCAAAGGTAGTCATCTTATGCTGATGGCTTTAAAAATTGATAGTTTGAAAAATAGTCTCTTTTTTAGTACATTTTCGAATGCCCCCCTTCTTTCTTACAGGTTCTGGGCTTTCATTGACTTTACAGTTCTCTATTTAGAAGAGAAGAAACTCGAAACTAGAGTGTAAAGTAGCTATAATATAATTCATCTGCCAAAGTATTGCCTTACCTCCATCTGAACATAGCCCTGCCTCCCTGGTTTCTATGGGTGTACTAGAAATCTTGCGTAGTTTTTGAAGGGTAAGAAATAGGACTATTTTCAGTTATGACCCAGTGGCATAAACTGACCTCAGTCTATACTGGTTTTCTTTATTATTGACCTAATTATCTTACTACAACAAATCGGGTATGGTTTTTATCTGCCCATTTTTCTTATATTTTAAGCCACTTGTAAGTGGGCAAGCATCTCTGATTTTAAATGGCATTAAATTAGAATTAACAACTGAATAATTCAACTGATGTTGTACAACTTAGAACACAGACCAGACAATAAATTACTGAATCTAACATTCCAACTATTTTCTAGCGTACCTTTAACTTTTGCTGGGCACAAATGGAAATTCTCCTTCTGATGATCATAAAAAGGGTTTGTTACTGTTTAGTAATACAAATTAAAACACAGCTGGGAATGAAGTAGTTAGTCCAATCTCACAGACATTAGCCTCCCTCTGTTTATTTCCGCCTGTGTGTATTCCTAGAAGCAAACAGCTGTGTATTCAATTTTATTCTTTATTCCTTTACTTAAAATCTGGATTTCAAAAGAAGCAAACTGGGCATTTAGGCTTAGAAAAATTGCCTTATCTTTTTCAGTTGAAACAATGATATATCCATAATATTAAAATATTTTTTGAAATAGATTTACCCACAATTTCATATAGTTGTAGCCATAATCTACCTACCCTTTAATAGTTTGCCCGGGAGGTTTAAAAAGTATAAAGGCAAAAAAAAAGAAAAAAAAAAAGTAGGGATCCCCTGGGTGTCTCAGTCGGTTAAGCATCTGCCTTCAGCTCAGGTCGTGATCTTGGGGTCCTGGGATTGCGCGAATGCCCACGTCTGGCTCCCTGCTCAGCAGCAAATCTGCTTCTCCCTCTCTTCCTTTTCGTCTCCATCTCTGATCTCTCTCTTTCTCTCAAATAAATAAATAAAATCTTTAAAAAAAAAAAAGTATAAAGGCTGTAAGAGGACTGGAAAGTTCCTCGACTCTCTTCCCTACATCTCCACCCCCTTTTTTCTCCAACCTCTGGTGACAGTTTCTTTTTAAAGGTTATACAGTATTGTATAGTTATATCATAATATATTCCATTAGTTTCCCATTTTCAGTGGTTGGTTTTTCTAATCCTTTTTATTAATTTAATTCTATAAAAAACATCCTTGAACATAAATTCCTTAAAGCATTTTCTTCTTAAGTTCATAGTTGTAGAATTGCTGGGTCAATGAGTATGAATTTTTAAGCTTGACACTTTATATATAGTAAGGTGTCTTAAACTTTAACTTGAGGGGGCGGGGACACAAAGCTTTATAATCTTAATATTGTTCTAAGAAGTGATTTTTTTGCTACTCAAATACTAAAAAATTAAATAAAATTGATAGTAATATTAGTATTAATAATAGCTCACATTTATGAAAGAAAGCAGTAAATATTTTGTTTTCATTTAAATCAGAGGATTTTTGTAGAAACCCTAGTCTTATGAAATGTCTGGCACTCAGGTTTGTGTTTTTTTTTTTTTTAAACTATTTAAGTTTTTAGAAGTTTAAGTCCTTTCTTAGCAGGGATATGTTAATATTTTATATTAGAAATGTTCAGAACATTCCCTAAAGAAAGAGAGTAGGAAAGCTTAAGTATTTTTATGGAATATTTTCTTTTACTCTTCAGCTTTACCCCTATATTTTTAAAGGAAGAGAAAAGCAAATTCTCTCACAACTCATTTTGAATCACTTTTTTTTTTTTTACTGGAAAAATGCACTTCAGTGAATGTCAGAAAACTTCCATCTGAATTTGCTAAAATAGTTTTTGTGTCTTTCTAAAGACTGAAGTGTTTCCTCATTTGTAAGAAAATCCTTTTGTATTCAGAGCTAATAGGTTTAATAGGTAGCTACCTATTAAAACATACAGTCAGTACCCCGTCTCACTCCGTGGTTTTCATGTGCACCCAAGATTGAGAACTACTATTTTGCACTCTCAGATTTTGCAGGTAGGATCTTGCTCAAAGTAATAGTTCAACCTTTTATAGATTTAAAATAGAGCCTTGACTTTCTGAAGTATGCCGACTACTCTTGCTTCTCCAGGATTAGCAGGTATTGAGATACTGATACGTTTGAGAATATGCCAGTAAAACAATTTCTAGGAGCAAAAACTGTTTGGCATTGAAAGAAGAGGATTTACTATAACATATGTGCTTTTGGAAATTAACCAAGATTGAGTATGTGGGTGCCAGCTTCAAAATGGAACTGAGAATGTTCTTTCCTTCGGGGCAAAGGAAAGAAATATAATCTCAATTATTCAAATTAGATATCCATTTTCAAAACAGAATGAGTAGATTTTTCTGGAGCCATAAAGTAGTCTTACTTTTGTTCCCATAATATAGATTTGCACACATTCATTTAACTGAATGGCCAAAAAAAAAATTATTAGTCATCTAATGTGAATCAGAAATCATTTAACTTCTGAAAAGCAATTGTACTATGATGCAGTCATTTTGGGGAAAATGCAGGAAGTTCACAATTAGGTGTATTGCTTTAGCAATTGCTTTTTTATTAATGTTGAAATACAAGTTTGTTCTAATATAAAATGGAATTATTATACATTTGCCTTAGTTTCTTTTTCCTTACTACGGAACTTAAGTAGTTTGAGAGGAGCAAGTTGCTATTCCAACTTTAATTTTATTCCCACTGGAAAGTTCTCAACATTAAATTCCTTTATTCAGCAAATTACTGAGTTCCTACTATGTGCCAGGAAAGCTCTGATTTTTTTTTTCCCTGTCAGCATTTTATTAGGTGATTTTAAAATGGTGATCCTAGTTTACTGCATTATTCTTTCACAGGAAATGGGTTTATACTTAATTTTAACCCTTCTTCCATGTAAGAGTGTTATACTGAACATTTCTGGGGAAAATGTTTTCTGTTGAGGCAAGTTGGCAAAGAAAATAGGTTATTTTTGGGTAAAATCAATTTTTCTTAAACATGAAATTGCTGGACATAATTCATCCCTTCAGCTTACTTCCTTGAAGATAATTTTTTTCTGTAATGTTTTAATATTTAAAGGAACCAAAATTAAAAGGAAGTCTCTCTCTGCACTTCCTAGTCCGGCCATTCAGTTTTAGGATATTAATATATTCCTTGTCAGATTGCTTTGTGACTTTAGCTAAAGAACAAAGCACTTGAACATTTCATCTTGTGAGAATGTGGACCTTATGAACAAATTCAGATAGAAATTTCATCCCAAGTATTATATTAGCAAGGTAGTAATGAAATAACACTTGAAATTATAGGGAAGGTAAAAACTAGACAGTATAATTAGACAAGTTACAATTTAGTAAGTATAGAAGGGTCAACATTCACAATTACTTTGGAAAAATGCTGTAGGCCGCTTCATTTTCTTCAGGTGTTTATAATCTTGATGTGTCATTTCATCGCAGTATTTTCAAGGAGCAGTAGGATATTACTACATTAACTTCAGTTTTAAATATTCTTATTTGAACATTAATTGCTAGAGTAACAGTGTTTTTGCTAGCTGATTTTTACTAACAAATCAGAGGCAAGAAAATTCTAGCTTTATTTTTCTCTGTCTTACAACTACACAACTTTGCTTTATCTTTTAAAAGAATAGAATTTTATTATATAAATATTATTCCTTATATTGATTTCTGGTTAATTGAGAATGTGTTTTGATTTATGAAAAAGGAAAAGAAGGCATTTCATTGAAAAACGTTTTTAGGGGCGCCTGGGTGGCACAGCGGTTAAGCGTCTGCCTTCAGCTCAGGGCGTGATCCCAGCATTGTTGGATCGAGCCCCACATCAGGCTCCTCTGCTATGAGCCTGCTTCTTCCTCTCCCACTCCCCCTGCTTGTGTTCCCTCTCTCGCTGGCTGTCTCTATCTCTGTCGAATAAATAAATAAAATCTTTAAAAAAAATGTTTTTATAGGGGAGTAGCATAGAAAAATAACCCATTTGTGTATCTTTTAAAATTTGTTAATACACTGAATTCAGCTTGACTTATGATACGTGTATCCTGGTTTTTAATAATTTAAAATTTTAAATAATTTAATAATCAACTAAAATTTGTATAGAATATCAAAGTATCTTTTTTTTTTAAAGATATTTACCACTCTCTCAATGTTTTCATCATTTCTTAAACTTTTACTTTTTCATTTTCTGTTACATTCGTCATTTGATACTTTGGAGGATAATTAATAAAAGTAGTTCTCAGTCATGAGTTGTGGTCGGACTTTATATAAATCGTTTGTTTAGGGGGCGCCGGGGTGGCTTAGTCAATTAAGCGTCTGCCTTCATCTCAGGTCATGACCGCAAGGGCCTGGAATCGAAGTCGGGCTCCCTGCTCAGCGTGGAGTCTGCTTCTCCCTCTGCCTTCAGCTCCCCCTGCTTGTGCTCTTTCTGTCTCTGTCACTCTGTCAAATGAATAAATAAAATCTTAGGGAAAAAAATCACTGTTTATAACTTTGGTACTTTTCCCATAAAAACAATCTTGTGGAGGTAAATCTGTCCTCAAACTAGCTAACTCATGATGTACAGTACTGATAGTACTGGAAAACTTAAATTCATTGGCAGTATTTCTTTGGACAGATACATCCCTCTGTTGTAATCTTGTAAAGATTCTTTTTTGTTTTCCCCCTCACTTTTTAAGCAAATATGATAGACACCCCTCTTCTTAGCTTCTTGCAGATGGATCCTGTGACTTGCTCTGGCACCTCTAGTGGAAGTTTTGTTCTGGGTTTGTGGAACTGGGGAGAAGAGCTATAGAAATATGAATAAACCTGGGATTCCGATTTGGACGCTTCTTAGTCTTGACCTTGGTGCTTGGCGGACTCCTCTACTACTAAGAACTAACCAGCATGTCTTCCTTTTTCCCACTGTTCTCTCAACTTAACCAACGCGTCTTTTCTTCCTGGGCCACTTCCAATAGAGACACAGTCTCACTTCTTTCCTCTGCTTTCCCTAAAAGCAATTTCACAGCCCATGTGGTGGTTTCTACGGGTGTGAACGTATGTGTACGTGTTTTCCGTATTCATTCCTTCTTTCCTTCCAATTGCTAGAAGATGAGAAATGAAAACTCTTTCTACGGTCCACCTTCCTTCTCTGGTCATCCCCACCCCATCCTGGCTGTTTTCTCTCTCTTTTTTTTTTTTTTGGTAGATAATGTTCCATCGATTTTATAGCCATAAAGGTTATAGGTCTTTGGCTATTAAAAAGCTTTTTCATAGGAGCACCCTGGCCACCCCAGACATTTTATCACTGACGTTGGGTATTAAGGTTTAGGGAGCAAAGGGCAATAAAGGACATTTCAGAGATTAGGAGAGAAAATGAATTTAGAGGTTGTGGATATAAATAATAACCATTGTTCCCAGATTATTTGAGGAGAGAGAAGAAAAGGGATACAGAATTAGCCATACATTTTACTGTCTTAACTCTTCACAAGCATCTCTCTTTCTGAGTTCCTTGTATTTGAAGCCAGGCAGGATGGAAGAGGTGGGTATGGTCGGTAGAACTGGGGAAAAGGAAATAAAGAGGAAATCTCTTTTAAGCAGTGCACCAGAAGGGAAGTTCTGCAGGGTTTTAACTGTCCTTTGAAGCAGAAGTTCTTAACCTTTTTATTTATGTTATACACACACACACACACACACACGCACACACACATTACACATATTTATGGTTGCAAAGTAGGCCAATTAAATTGAAATGGAGAAGTGATAATTTTAAAACAAATTTTTGATACTGTAATATCTACTTTATTAACACAAAGTCTAGAAGTGAGTCTAAGCTTTTTGAAGTGGTTGTGTATAAATGATATTTCAGGATATCTGATCAGTGAAGATAGAGGATAATTCCTCTCCCATCTGACTCAGTGAATTTTCTGAATTCCATCCCCAGGTCCCTACAGTCCCCCCGGATTCCCTAGGATATTATTTGTATGGAGGGAATAAAGCAAAGTAGAGGCCATCTTCATCTAAAAATTACAGTCCCTCTCTAATGAAGTAAATTATACCTGTACATATAGAATGCAGGGAAAATCTTAGAAATGCGGGCCGTAGCAGGTGCTGACCTGGGTACTTTTATATAATATTTGATTTTAGATATTTCTCTTATTTATGGGTAACATTTAACTTGTGCCTTTTTAGGAAGACATGTGAAATGATTGGCAAATTAATGCACAATGCAAAATAAGATGTAAATGAAATCAGCAGTTGAGTTAGCTTTATAAAAATAAAAGCAAAGGGAGCCTATTTTCGATACAGGGACAGGTTGTCTTTGTTTTTAATGAACTTCAGCAGCTTTACAGAACAAAGGTAACTAAATGAACATTAAATTGACCTAGGGACAAGTCATTTAAAATCTCCCTGCCGTTCAACTTTCCTCTATACGAATTGATGCCCGTTAAATATTCTGTCTACCTCAGAGGGTTGTCAGGAGTAGTGAATGAGATAATTGAAAGTAAACACTTTTAAACTGCAAAGCACCTTACAAATAAAAGATGGTATCATTATTAGTTTTGGTGTTGGTGATGAAAAGTAAATCACGAAATTCAAAGGGTGTGAGGTGTGACCAGCACAACTAAATCAGAGACATAATTGTACTATAAATATTGGTGGCCTCTGTTGCTCACATTCTTTATATGTCTTCTTGATACAGTCACTCTCCTGGAGTGATCTTGTTTTCTCATGTTAATCCTTAGCCACTGGTGATATCTCCTAAGTTTTTATCTGCAGCCATCTTTCTCTCTACCATCAAACCCATTTTTTTTTAAACTGTGGGTGTCCAATAATTGAAGTACTCCCAAGTAAACACATTCTCCTCTCACCCTCCCGCAACCGCCCCATTTTCCCCTCTACTTTTCTCCTCAAAAATAACAACCAACCATCTCCCCCACTCCTCTCCAAAAAACCCAACCCATGTCACCCTGCTCCATCCTCCCTGAGACTCCAGTCTTTGGGACACCCCCACTCAGATTGTGCAAAACACCGTAAAGGTTAGAATTTTGAAATTGCTGAAAATTTTTCTCTTGATGGGGTGAAGATGATATTCCCACGGATGGATAAGTTGTGCATCTTCCAATAGATATCATGGAAGGTTTGCTTTTCTTATTTAGTATTGTGTAAGTTGCTTTATAAGAAACTTACACTGTATCTGACCTACATTTAGGTCAGACTTGTATGCATGCATTATAACCCATGCCTGATACTCTGCAAACATTGGTTGTTTTACTTAGAAACTAAGGATATGAGTGCCCATTTCTTTTTTGTTAAATCTTAGTTTCCTTTCAATTCTTAGAGTAAATCTTGGATCAGAAAAATCTTGTTTCTGGTTAAGAACTTTCTATTGTTAACCTCCCAGACATCATTTTTATAGATCTTTGGACAGTGTTTATTTCACCTACATCCATAATCAGTGTTAAATTGGTAGCGATAGAATCTTTGATATTCAGAGATGAGGTCTGAAGTATAGAGTATAGAAAAAGAGTTCAAGCCAGAAACCCGTAATACCTGTTTAGCCTGTGCTGTAACCAAGACTGGGCAGATTCTCTGCAGGATCCACTTTGGGGAAGTTCCTACACCTAATGGCTTGTAATGTCTTTTATCCTCTAAAATTTCTGTATGTTTTGGTCAAACTATTCAAACACAAACCACTTTAGGGGGTGTGGTTATATCATAGTTACACTGTGAGCCGTTTTAAAGAGGGTTCACAAAAGGGAAAGTACTTAGTATTGTCCCAAGTACCATTATTTAACTGTGGTTTCAATTTGTAAAATACATAGAAGTGTGGAAGATTTAATAACTTTTCAGTAGCAAAGATTTGTTGAAGGTTGACTTTGGAGGTGCTGTGATAGAATCCTAGGAAAACACAACATTGGTACAAGCATGTGCTAGACGAGTTTTCAGACTAGGAAATTAGGTGTAACGAAGAAACTTGATTTCATCCTGAACAAGTGGTTAAGCAGAATGCTGTAGTGTAAATCCAAACATGGCTGCCCCATTGTTCACCGAAATACCAGAGATTGTTCTTGCCCTGGATACCAGAGGCTTATTGTCTTTCACATTGCTCCTCCTACCTCTTCCTTACTTCCTTTAAAAAGGAATGAAATATTGGCAATTACATTTAATGTCCCCATTATAATTATTTGCACATTTTACTTTCACAAATGGCCTATTTGAACATAAAAATGTGATTCGGATATTGTTCATTTTAACTCCCAACTTTTTGTTTTTATTGACACCAGCAAAATGAGTATTTAGCCAGGGCAAAGAGACTCCTCCTCATTTATTTAGAGGAAGCCAGTTCGGGGGCCCTGCTTCTCCTGTAAGGCAGAGGCTTCTGCATCATCTTGAAGCAAGGGGGTCGGGGTACCACTGGCTTTTCATAAGGAGAAGTGGGCCTAGAGGTTCCACAAGCATCTGGAGATTAGAGATTTATCACTGGGCCGCCTGGGTGGCTCAGTCATTAAGCGTCTGCCTTCAGCTCAGGGCATGATCCCAGAGTTTTGGGATCGAGCCCCGCATTAGGCTCCTCCACTGGGAGCCTGCTTCTTCCTCTCCCACTCCCCCTGCTTGTGTTCCCTCTCTCTCTGTCAAATAAATCTTAAAAAAAAATAGAAATTTATCGCACATGGACACAGATGTCCACAACCCAAGTCTCAGCATCTCACTCCTTCCCCCAATAAAATAAAATAGAAAAGTAAGTGAATAAAAGAATTCCTTTCCATTCTTATGGAAAGGGTGAAAATTATGGTACCCAGCATTTCCAGCTTAGTGTTGTGATACTTCTTTTTTTTTTTTTTTAAGATTTTATTTATTTATTCGACAGAGACAGAGACAGCCAGCGAGAGAGGGAACATAAGCAGGGGGAGTGGGAGAGGAAGAAGCAGGCTCATAGCGGAAGAGCCTGATGTGGGGCTCGATCCCATAACGCCGGGATCACGCCCTGAGCCAAAGGCAGACGCTCAACCGCTGTGCCATCCAGGCGCCCCTAGTGTTGTGATACTTCTTAGTACAATGATTTTTCAATTGCTGAGTTTAATGTTGGAAGTAGTTATGAGATGTGAAACTACTATGTGCTTATCAGAAGTTCTGTGATAACCTACTATTTAGAAACCTAGTTTTTATTAAGATGATCTAACTTTTCAAAGTCTGCCTATGTCTAAGCTAAGTATTTAATAAAGACCACTGGGGGGAAAAAAGGAAAAATAAAAATAAATAAAGACCACTGAACTCGTTAGATAAGCAAGTTTTTAGAAACAAGACACTTTGTGATTAAGAAGACAGACTTTGGGTATCAGAAAGACTTGGGTTTCAGTTTCAGCTTTACATGACTATCTGTGTCTTTGGGCAAGTTATTGAACCTTTCTGAATCTGTTTCCTCAACTGTCAAATGGGGATATTATCTAATTTATAGGACTGTTGTAAGGGTTAGGTAAGATAAAGTATGTATTATAGCACAAAGTATTCAGTAAGTGATAGCTTTTTTGTTGCTATTCCTTTTAAATTGAATCAAAGTAAAAGGTGGACAACTTTTAATAGAATTTATTGTGAAGGTATGAGCAGTTAGGTCTTTTAAAATACATACTTTTTCGTGTGTTTTATGACATGGGATTTTAGAACTCTCCTTAACCTAATTAAACTAAAATAGTTATTGAATAGATACTTATATAAGGCATACCGTATTTCAGGTCTTTTTCCTTTTATAAAATTAATTCACTTAATCCTTGTAATTACGAAGTAGATACAACTGTTTTTGACAGTATATAGAAGGAAACTGAGGCACAAAGAGATCAGTGACTGACTGAAGGTCCCACAGATGGTAAGTGGTAGCGTCTGGCTCCAAAGTCCTTATTCTCAATGCAGCTCTATGCAGTCTCTCCTAATGTTCTTTTTTCTAAAATAAAGTATGTGTGGGCTCAAAAAAAAAAAAAATAGTAACAGTTCTTTTCTAATGCTAAAACATAAAAGAAAAAAGTCCCAAATTAGAGCAGGGTTGAAGAAAGTTTAACCTAAATTTAACACTTGACTTAATTTTATCTAGCTTATTCCTTGTGTCATTGACCTCATTGAAACCTATTGCAGTTACACAAACACATCATCATACTAATGTCATGTACCTAGGGTTTTATACCCAAATGGCAAAAGGTAACAGTGTTACGTCATTGTCTCTACTTTTGCCTCTTTTTCATTTGAGTATCTGGCTGTCTTTGCCTGGGTAGGATCCTTGTGTTTGTACTCTACTTTCATGCATTATTGATTATCACCCCTAAAGTGGTGTGCCATCTCCCACATTTGTCCTTTTATACCTCAGCTGACTAATGGCTCTGATCCAGAAGTTTGACTCTCTTTGCCTATACAAAGGCTGTCAGCTGTCTAGGAGAAGTTCCAGATCATGAATCCTGTAGCCTCTGAAACTTCAAGAGTTAAGTATAAAGCTTCCATGTTGATAGCTGTTATGAATGTAAATAATGATAAACTGAACTTTAAAAAAAAAAAACCCAGGGGCGCCTGGGTGGCACAGCAGTTAAGCGTCTGCCTTCGGCTCAGGGCGTGATCCTGGCATTGTGGGATCGAGCCCCACATCAGGCTCCTCCACTGGGAGCCTGCTTCTTCCTCTCCCACTGCCCCTGTTTGTGATCCCTCTCTCGCTGGCTATCTCTATCTCTGTCAAATAAATAAATAAAAGCTTTAAAAAAAAAAAAAACAACAAACCTCTGTGTTTCCCTTTTTTTCCCCTTTGCTTCTTGAAAGTAGTGGTGACCATAGCAACATAAATTTAGTTTTTTCTGATTTTGTGGACCATTTGACCTTTGACTTGTCACTCTTTGTGACTCTTGTCTGTTAATGTGTGGTCCATCTTACACTGTGTTTAAGTGGAATTAACAGATTTATCAAACAATGCATTGGCTTTAAAATCTCTTTTCTATATATTATCTTTCCACTATCAAAGAATAAAAAGTAAAAGAAGTTGCTAACATATATTCATACCGGCAGATAATACCTGTTCTCTGTATTCATTAATAAGATGGTACTGTTCACACACCCAACCCTACCTTTCCCACCTCATTGCTCACCAGTTGTTATATCTGTTTAGGATTGTTTCCCATTTTGCAATCCATACTTTGCATATAGATCAGTGATGAAAGCATTCTTCGGGGTAACCTTGGAACAATAATATGATCTCGGATTGGAACCAAGGAGAGCTAAAAAGAATGTGTCTTTCAAAAGGGATGAACTGAATGTAGCTTACTTATAATATGGATAAAAGTGGCAACAGATGCAATACCATATTTGATTTAGGGAACTGTGCGGAAAGAAGTTTTGATTTTGGTGTTGGCCTCATGCTTATGAAAGACTCTGCAAGCCTTCTAAGTCCTCTTTTTCTTTTGCTTTGGAAACACGGTTACTGGATGGATTCAGTCTTGATGCTGAGATAATTTTTTTGTGGTTCTTAGTTTGCTGAGACTTTTCAGGTTTTAAAACCCTATCTTTTCCCTATTGGTTTGACCTGTATTACTCCACAGTTTTTTATTTCATTTCTTCCATTCATTTTATTCATTCAGTCAACCAAAAGGTGTTTATTCAGCCTGTACTTTGCACTAGGTGGTGTGTCCTTCACTGGGGTTACTGTGATTGAGCAAATAAAGATGTCCTCATGGAGTGTTCATTTTAATGAGGGAGACGGTCCTTAAATCAGTTGTCACACAAATCACTGTAAATTACAACTGTGATAAGCCTAGTGAAGAGAGATGCACAGTTTCATAAGACTAGTCTGTGGGAGAGTTGACTGAATTGAGATCCACGGGATAAATGGGAATTACCCAGGCAGGGAGGGAAAGGCAGGTCATTGCAGGCATAGAGAATAGTTGTGAAAAAGCCCCACGGAGAGAGGAAGCATGGTGGGTTTGTGGAACTCAGGGAGGGCCTGTGTATCTGGAATGTGTAGACAGAGAAGTCTAAAGCAAGCTGGGGTGGGAGAAGTCGGTTACAGGGTCATTCCAAGCAGGACCATGAAGGCCATGTTCAGGATCTTTGTGTTTATCCTCAGAGCAGGGTTTTAAGATCACATTTCTGTTTTGAAAAGCTCATCCTGTGAGAAGAGATTAGAGAGGTCTGAATAGGTGTAGGAAAACCCATTAAGCTATTGCAGATGTCATTTTAATGAATTTTCAGTTATAAAATGGTGCCCATATTTCACCATCTTTGTACTTTGTATTTGGGATTTGCTTGGTGGAAGCTTGTCTCTCCATCTGCCTTGCAAAAGGACCCTAAGTCTACCTGCAGGTAAGTGAATGTGAAGGTTACTTGAGACCTCTAGCTCTGTGGTCACTTGGTCTCAGAGAATCAACCGTTAGTCTCAGAGACTAAGCTAGGCAGAACTGAAGTCTGAGTTATCGTGCCTTCTGATGATTTCATTGGTTTCGTATTTTTTATCTGTTAGATAGGAGACTTGTGGTGGTCGTGGGTGTGCTAACAGTAGCAGCAGCAGTGATAATAGCAAATACATATGTGTCAGAGACTATTCTGGGTGTTCTGCACATATACATCCATTTATTTTTCATCCAGTCTCATAAGGTGTTGGAACTTTTATGTTCTCTACTGAGAGAGGAGGATGAGGCCCAGAGAGATTTATGAAATTGCAGAGCAGGGTATGAACTCAGGTAGTTTACTTCCAGAATCCAAGCTCTTAAAACCATTCCTCTAAGTGGTCAAAGGTCAGAGGTAGCAGGTTAGAGAGGCTAGAGCCCAAGGTCACACTGCATAATATGTCATGGGAGCAGGACCCCAGCCCAAGCACTCTGACTTCGGAGCCCCTGCAATGCTTCCAAGGGAATTACAAACGTCAATAGAATAGTTTTCTTTAAGTGGAGGAAGGTTGTTTCAAATGTCTATAACTAATTCATTTTAGAGTGGCAACCCATTTTCTTCTAGTGCTTTCTAAACATCATGTAAATCATTAAGAACACATTTCATATATATAGTTTGAAATCACATTGTTCCATTGAGGTGTACTGTAATTAAACTTCTTTAATTTTAGATAATAAAGTGTTTTATGTTGAGAATAATTAAAAGTGTGTGGTACTACCACCATAGTGGGGACAATAAAAAATACAGAGTGTTGATGAGGATATAGAGCAGCTAGAACTCTCCTGTCCTGCTGGTGGGAGTGCACATTGGTCCCATCACTTTGTAGTACTGTTTGTTACTATCTACTAAGGCTGAACACATGCATATCCTGTGACTCAGTAATTCCTCTCTTAAGTAAATACCCAACAGGAATTCAAATATATGTTCACCAAAAGACATATACAACACCGTTCGTAGATGTATAATAATAGCAAAAAACTAGAACTACCCAAGTGCCCACCAGTAGTAGGTAAATAAGTTGTGGCATATTCACCTGATGAAATACTATATAGCAACAAGAGTAGTTGACAACTGCGTGCAGCAGTAGGGTTAAATATCATGAAGATAAGTTTGAATGCATATCTTTCCAGACCTTTAAAAATATTTATGTGTGTCTATAGATTTCATTCAAAACGGAAGCTGCTGGTTTTCTTTAAATAGGCCAAGCTACTGAATACAGGCCCAAAATGTAATGGCACAAACACAATAGAGTTTTTCACTCATGCACAATAGTCCAGGGTCATTGCTCCGGGTTGGGATCTGGGTGGAGGCCTCTTAACCACTCTTTGCATTCTTTCAGGAACTCGGGCCACGGTTGTGTCTGACATCTTCAACATGTAGCTCCAAGATTATACCTCTGCTTACATTCTGTTGTAGAGAACATAATCAATCACAAGGCACACCAAAGTGTGGGTGTGTTAGGAGTAAGGATAGGAGGTGGAACTATAGTCTACTTTTGTGCCCAAAGAAAATACTTTGATAGTCAGTATGCCTTGTTGTGCACATTATTTCTGCTGTTTTGTAATCTGCTGGGTTTTTTCTCCCACCATACTAGTACATTGTGACTCACTTTTCCTGTCAGTGAATATGGATCTCTTTCTGTTTTTTAATGACAATACATTACTTCTTTAAACAGATGGGATGAATTATAATTTAACATGCTAATGTTGGTGGTATTGTTTCTGATAGGTTTTTGGCTATCATTAACAATGCTAAAGTGAATATACTTGATAAGAAAATTGGTTTTGTAGGGTAAAATTATTAAAAATAGAATTTGATGGGTCAAAATGTAAGCCCATTTTTAAGGTTTTGATACACATTCCTGTTTTGGTCTCCATATTAATTGCTTTCAGCATCTATTTTTGTTTGGTATATTAATCATTTTTTATTGTTTTTAGATAAGTTTTTCATTTGTATTTTGACATTTTTTTTATTTCCAAAGATGTTTTTGTTTTGTTGTAGTGAAATTGATCAGACTTTTCCTTTTTTGATTTCAACATTTGGTGTCATACCTGGAGTTACCCTTAGATTATAAAAATAGCTATAGTGCCTTCTATAGGTTTATGTTTTTATTCTTGGTATGTATGTTTCTAGTCCACCAAGCAATGGTTTTACACATAGAACCTATCTTATTTTTTGACAAATTGTTGGCTAATTGTCCCAATTGCATTATTTGTTGTGTGTTGTTGTTCAATATATAGGATTGTGTGAATATGTATAAAACTCTTACCAAGTATTTAAAAATATCCTTAATGATTAGTGATGAGGTTGGAGTAAGGTAGAAAGGAAGGTGGAAAGTACTCTGGGCCATTTGAAGCAGAGAGCACCACATTGCTTCAAACAAAAGGTGGCATCACTAAGCATTAAACACTTATATCATGGAGAAGGTGAAGTAAGTCCCTTTTATTGACTCAGAAAATGTGATATGCTTTCTTATTTGAAAATTCCTCTCCATATTCCTAGCTGGTCCCCAGTTATAGGTTTGCCATCTAATTTACATGGGGCTCCAATTTGACTTTTCTGTGTTTTTTGTGCCCTCTCGTGCTGCAACAGGGGGAGGTCAGTATACCTGCCCAGCTGAGTGCTGGTTGAAGCTAAAATCGATTCTTTTTAGTGAGAATTGAGATCATGATAAGTTTGGGTACTGTTTTTTGGTTGTTTTTTTTTTAATGAACAGTTTATATCATTTTAATTTATTTAACATGTGTAACTGTTAAAGTTGCTATTGAAAATAACCAGCCCTTGAACCCGGATAGACATTTTATTAGCATATTTTTCTCTCTCAGTTTACGTAACATGCCTTGAGCAAAGTCTGTATGTTTGCAACAGTTTTAAGTCTTCTGAAAAAGGAAAAAGGAAACCTTTCTTCCTTGCTTGATGTACTATGCTTAGTCAGCAGTCGTGCTGGGTTGGGGGGGGGTTGTGAACAACAAAGAAGAAAGTTAGATGTTGGACAGGTAACTCAAGGGCCCAGTGGAACCACCCATCTAACCTCCCAGGCTCACCATACTTATTAAGGTTCCTTTGGTTACAAAAACAGAAACTAAATCAAACTTCATCAGAAGAAATTATTTGGTTATTAAAAGAATTCTTGGGGAGCTTGTAGTCTTGAAGGAATTGCTGCACAGCTAAATTTTACACAGAGCAAGAATCTAGGGCCTTGAGCATTAGTAACCCTCTCTAGAGTGCTTTCATCAGGGTGAGACAGCTGTGATCATATCGTCACACAATTGTCAAATTCCCAAGAGAGTCTGATTTGCTCAATGGATGGGAGTAGTAGATTGTAGTAGATTGAATCATACTAATTTGCTAGTTGGACTGTTTTTGTCTCAGAGAAAATGCATTTTCTCATGCTTCAGCTTAATAGCACAGTCGTGTTTTGGGGGGCTCTTCTAAGTGTCAGGAGAATCGTGGGATGGTGAGTCTTCCCAATTAATAATGTCTATTACATGTTCTTTTGATCCTCTCAACTCCGTGGGTCTTGATTTCCTCATATTTTTTTGTCCCTTTTGCTACAAACTCCCAGAAAATCTCCAACCCTGGATCAGCTTCCCTACCCAGGGGAGCTAGATACTGTTGGGGAAAATGACACAACTCTTGAGATGGCCCTTTTCTGTCATTGGATGGGTGGAGATTTTCCTAGTCATCATTCCTAGCTATCATCCATGGTAGCTTGGGTTCTTTTTGGTCATTAATAATCCCATACTTCACTGCAGGCCCTTCTAGTCTAAAAGTATGATACAATGAATTAGTGGAGAGACTATTGCTTCATTACTGATTCTTTGTAGTTGAAAGTTACTATTTGTTGTCCCCACCCCACCCAACCACTGAAGGAGTTCCTGATTCCTTTGAACCTTAGTGTCAATCAATTAAAGCTATGTGTTTTGAATGGAGCTAACAGTCAGGTTGGCTTTAAGATATAAGCTGTTTTAGATAAACAGAAGGAACCATCTCCTGGCTGCCATTTTGCTTCAGTATTATCCTTGGCTGATGAATTGTTTTTGAGACTGACTTTTCATTGAAATCGTGTATTTGGATTCTCTTGATAGAAAAAAAAAAATTCTCTTTTTATGTGTAAATGAGCTGTTCTACAAAATAAACTTCAGAGTTTGTACAGCCAAAGAGAGTTATACCTTATTTATGCCATAGATGAAACACATCAGTTGCAGGAAGTACATTTGTGGAAACCTCAAGACTAAATTGAAGGCAGTTTATTGCAGTGATTTACAAAGAAATAACTATCGGACAATTTCTTTGGGGTGGGAGATATAAAAATTTGGTATAAATATCTTTTCTGTTATTTGAATGTTAAATCTACTTAAAATTTTTCATCTTCCCATGCATTCCCCTTCCCCCATACACACACTTACAATCCCCCACATAGACACACTTGCAAGCCCACATATAGACACACATTCTGGTTTTCATAATACTGTATTACGTATAACATCAGTAAGAGCTCTTCAAATGAGGGAAAGAGTTTATTAGTAGTGGATAAAACAAAATTTTGAGATTTCCTCTAAGAATGTGTTCTAAACAGAAACTCAGAGGTAAATGAATGACAGTAGAATAGTAAGTAAGTATTCTGGGGACAATTTAGGGAAGAGTAAAGAGCTGGACTTTGGAATCGGCCAGATTTGGCTTTGAATCCCAGAGACCGGATTCTAGCCATATAACCTCTTTTGAGTTTCTGTTTCTTCTGTAAAGTGAGATTTAACAGCTGCCATACAGGATTAATGTAATATATTTTGATTGAGTTCCTGGCACAAAATAGATATGTGAATAATAACAAGTAATCATTATTTTGAATTAATTGATCAACGATAAAACAAATTGCTTGATTTATTTTATTCTGGTAGTTGCCCTAGAAAGCATGTGTCATCTTTCTCATTTTTTACCCTTAAAGAAAAATTGAGTTATCAGTAATGGGTTTAGCAGCTTTGCTAATGTTGTACAGCTACTTTAGACCCAGGAGGCTGACTTAAACCAATTTTCAGTTTTATCTTTGGACTTAAGTAAAGGTCTATTTAAAGATTATCGAGTGGTTAAAAAAAAAGGGGGTGGGGTGGTTGTAAAGTAAAGCCACCACAGATAAATGAAGTTAGTGTTGCTTCCCTTCTTGGTTTCCACTGGTGCTACATTGAAGGGAATTGGAGCCTTCCCCCTCTGCCCAGTCATGGGAGGGCCTCTAGCGTCTTCTGGCCTTTACTCATCCAGTTAGCAGTGATTTGTATGACAGCTGAATTGGCTGCTTCTGACTACCAGTGGTAGACTTGAGTTTCACATTGACTTCTGAGACACTTTGATTGAAAGATCTGCCAGTGGTTTAAACACAGCCTTTTACAGGGAAAAAACAGACAACTACTACATAAAATGCACACATTGAATCTAAGATGAACCCAATTTCATAAACATTAAAGTGTGCAACAAAATGTATAAATCCAGGAGAGATAACTTAAAGAACTCATTAGTGAGCTTTTTGGTGACCTTGTATGTGTTGATACAGTTAAGGTCTTCCTACCTTGCCTTCTGCATCCTACAGAGCCATCAGTGGCTCCTGAGAAAGGAACTGGGTAAAAATCAGATCAAGATTTAATTGGGCACAGTCTCTTAGACAAAGATTGGACTGAGCATCTTTCTGGGCCATTACTGATAACTCGTACTTCTTTTTCTTCTGTTGTGTAACTTTTTCTCCGCTCTTTTTTTTTTTAAAGACTTTTTTTAAAAAATAATTTCAGGTTCGCAGCAAAATTAAAAGAAAGATATGTCCTCTGTCCATACACATGTGTAGCATCTCCCACTTTCAACATCCCCCACCGGTGTCCGCTCTTCTTGTAAACTTTTTGTTACGATCTCATTCCTTACTCAGTGGTATGAGGTAAGAAATGAATGTTCAGCGTTATAGGTAAAAAAAAAAAAAAAAAAAAAAAAAAAAAAAANTATGTAAAAGAAGTAATACTTCATCAGTATTTACTGTGCATTTATAATTATGTGTGTTCTATCTGTTGTAGAGCTCCGTAGCAACCTCTAGCCCTCAATCAGCCATTTTCGAAAGTAGCCTATGTACCAAACCTGCATTAAAATACTATGAAATAAGATTAAGTAGAAACCCTGATCCCCTCTTGTGAACTCCTTCTCTTATCCCTTTTCATTTATTGATAAAATTCATGTGTGTGATCTTCACTATATGATCACAAAAATCTTCCTGTGGCTGGGATAATCTGGAATGTTTCTTTTTTCCTCCTTAAAAATTAAAAAACAAACCCTGTACCATTCCTGCACTTGGGTATTGAAGTTTCTGCGAGTATTTTGTTTCTAAATAATGGGAATTGAAAGTCTAGGAATGAGTGAGAAAAACTTTTTGTATGAAGAAGACTAGTGACATAGCAAATCAGAAGATTCTAATGAGAGCATTTTTCTGTCATTGGCTTTAGCTTAATTAAATGGTGGGAAATCAGGTCAGAAATTGAATAATCATCTTTAAGGTTTGTTAAGTATTGTCCTTAACCTTTGAGGTGGAATATGGGAAGATGGCTAGCCGGTCTGACCTGTCATAGGTGGCATGGTCTGTATTTATAAGGGGTTAATTTAAAACCTGGCCTTAAAGGTACTAGGTGAGTAATTTAATGGCTTTATTTTGTGTTTTAAGTTTTGATTTTTCAGTTGCATGTGTTTACAGAGCCTTTTCCTCCAGTAAACAAACTGTAAGGGGTGGGGTGTAGGCCTTTAAACCCAGCTAATGCAGATCAGTAACTTTCTGCATGAAATACAATTGAAATCTCCCTGTAATGATTTTGTAAGTAATTTATCATCTGTTCTTTCTGTCTACATAATTTTTTGAAACTTGGTTGTCTTTCCTTACATATTTCAGTTTAAAATGAGCAGCCTAGCTGGCTGAGAAGATGGTTGAATTACTTGGGAGGATGACTATGCCACAGCCCATACACTGTACAAAACCACAGTCGTAAAACCCTCATTTATAGTTACGGTCTGTTACTATTGCCGATTTCTGATGTCTTTGGTGTTTGGCTAACAAGGAAGTTGCAAGAAGTTCATAAAATCTTTAATGAAAATTTTTTTGCAGTTTGACATGTGAAATGAAAATAGTAACTAGAATAGAGATGGAGATATTTTTCCCAGCCTTTCCCTTTATCCCACTCCAGGGTGAAACCCCAAACAGCCTTGCTTGACTTATACAGAGACATAGTAGAGAAAGACAGCTTCACTGATAGCTGAGGGCTTGTGATATCAAGTTATCCCTGAAAGGACTGAGATGGTCAAGAAGATATCAGCTTAGGGAGTGAGTATTTAAATTCTGTCATAAGACTTTGATAAAAGAGTTGGGAAACATGAAGGTTATCAGCTCCTTCATCTACCTCTGGGAAGATTTTAGTGTTTCTTTTAGTATAAGGATGAAGAGAAACTCTGTATTAGCTATGAGTTCCAGAGTTGCTTATAAGTATAAATTTACCCTGTTTTAAAGAAAGTTTGATTAGCTTTTCTAAACTTTATGTGAATTTATTTATATTTATATATTTATTTCCAAAGCCAGACTATTTTTTAAAAGAACAACAAAGTAGGAAGTCTCACACTGCCAGATTTCAATATTCACTGTAAAGCCGCAGTACTCAAGACAGTGTGGCATCAGAGAAAGGATAGACCAAAAAACCAAAAAACAAAAACAGTGTGATAAAATAGAATCTAGAAATAGACCCATATGTGGTCAATTGTTTGTTTGTTTTTTAAAGATTTTATTTATTTATTTGTCTAAGTGAGAGAGAGAGAGAGTACAAGCAGGGGGAGCAGCAGGCAGAGGGAGAAGCAGGTTCCCCACTGAGCAAGGAGCCCGATGTGGGACTCAGTCCCAGCACTCTGGGATCATGACCTGAGCCGATGGCAGACGCTTAACCGACTGAGCCACTCACGTGTCCCTGTTTGTTTGTTTTTAGTACATAGTTTGAAAAGGTATTGAAATGGAGGAAAGTTAGTCTTTTTAACAAGTGGTTCTGGACAGTTGGACATTCCTGTACAAGAAAAGAGAACTTCGACCCATTTTATACTTTATAAAAACTAAAAAAAAAAAAAAAAAATCTAAAGGGGCACCCGGCTGACTCAGTCTGTAGAACATGCAACTCTTGGTCTGGGGATCGTGAGTTCAAGCCCCACACTGGGTGTAGAGCTTACTTTAAAAAAAAAAAAACAACAAAACTTAAAATGGATCTAGAAGAAAACATATAGAAGATAATCTTTGTGACCTTGAGTTAGGCAGAGATGTCTTAGAGACAACACCAAAAGCATAATCCACAAAAAGAAAAAAATTTGGTAAATTGAACTTTATCAAAGTTAAAACTTCTTTGCTCTGCGAAAAACTATTAATGGAAAGAAAAGACAAGTAACTGAATGGGAGAGAATATTTGTAAGTCATGTATCTGACAAATAAATTGTATCCAGATAACATAAAGAACTCTTGAAACTCAACAATAAGAAGACAAACCATCCAATAGGCAAAAGATTTGAAAAGTTACTTCACCAAGAAAGAAGATATGCAGACTACAAATAAATACATGAAAAGGTGCTTAGCATCAGTAGTCTTTTGGGAAATGTAAATTAAAACCACAATTAGGTACCAGTGCATCCTTATTAGAATGACTCAGAACAGAACAATGAAGGTAACTCTTCCCTTTATTAAGTATTTAACATGTGCCACTGACAGTTCTCCATGCTTTACATATATTAACTCATTTGATCTTTGTAACAAACTATAAGATAGTACCATCATTATCCGTATTTTCAGAAGACAGATCTGAGGCTTAGCTTAATTGTCCAGTTACCCAGCTAGTAAAGGGCAGAACCAGGAAAATATTACTACAGAATTACGTGAACGTTGTATACTGTACCATATTCAGTGAGTCATGTGCTGTTGGGTTAAGTTAGTAGCGGTGATCATTCCCCTTGTGTCAGGGGTATGTTTTGCAGCTAGACATTAGAACGGGGAAAAAATATTTTATAATTGCTTCTGATTTCCCTTTCTTGCATACGTACACTCACACTCACATTTTTGCCATCTGTTTATGGAAAAATACGGTTTTCATTTCTTTTTGTTGCCAGTTTTTAACCTCTGCCATCAGAATAGTAGGGAAATGATCCTCAGGAAAAGATAGGTTGCATTCTGGGAGCCAGCCACAGCTAAGGGTAGGGATGCCAGTGCTAGCTGGGACCAGTGCTTTGTGTTCTCCAAACAAAGCAGTGGCATGTCGCTAGTGTTTGGTTTTTTGTTTTGTTTTGTTTTTAGCAAGAAGACCTCAGAGATGTACGAATCACTCAACCGTTCGAGGCTGTCACTACCCCACTGACTCCTTTGGCTTCCTGGCACAGGAGGCAGAGGAGCTGAGCAGCGTGTGGGGGATGGCCTAACGTGGCATGTTTGATTCATAGTCATTAACCTTATTAAAGAAGGCACCATGTATATTTATCTTTTAAGGCTTTGAGTTTGGCCAAGTCTCACTGGGCTCCAGTTCATGATAGTAATGCTGAAAGGTCAGGAGCTACCACCCTATCCCCTCAGCCATCAAAAATCAAATAGTTAAGTTTCAAGTGTTAGAAATGTGAATTTTTCACTTTTCAGTTCTCATAAACTAAAGCTACTGTTGCTATAGCAATGATTTTTCGCCTACATAAAATTTGTGTTTGAGACAATTTTTTCTTAAACACGGTTTTTAAAAGTATAAAATGAATAAGCATAGGCATCATGGCCCTGAAATAATTCTTCAAATGAGAGAAGGGTGATTTGTTTTTAATAATTTCATCAGCATAAACATGAAGACTTGTTCACAGATCTCAGTTCATTTCATGGGTGGGAGCTCATCGGTGTAAACTTGAATACAAGTCTAATTTGATTTATAGACGTATCTTACTTAAAACAAGAGTTGAAAAATTAAAATAGCATAAATGCCAGTAAGTGATGGTATTTTTTTCAGCAACAAGAAGCTTTTAATAGCAGTGGGCTCTTATATAGGTTTATATTTTATTCCTGCTGAACTTCTCATAAAATGGTTATCAGAAAATCAGTGAGGGTGATAAGTTAATACTTTCAGTACATGCATTATGTATGTATGTTTTACCAAGTTCCTAATTATACTGAGGACTTAGAAAAATCAAACATCTTAACAAACTTGGATAGTACCACGTTGATAATCTTGTTATATTATCATTTAGGGTTTTTTTTTTTTTTAAGATTTTATTTATTTATTTGACAGAGAGAGAGACAGCCAGCGAGAGAGGGAACACAAGCAGGGGGAGCGGGAGAGGAAGAAGCAGGCTCCCAGCGGAGGCGCCCCATGCAGGGCTTGATCCCAGAACTCCGGGATCACGCCCTGAGCCGAAGGCCGACGCTTAACAACTGAACCACCCAGGCACCCCAATTTAGTTTTATTTTTTAAAGATAT
The DNA here is from genome assembly GCF_002007445.2 of Ailuropoda melanoleuca. Lineage (NCBI taxonomy): Eukaryota > Metazoa > Chordata > Mammalia > Carnivora > Ursidae > Ailuropoda > Ailuropoda melanoleuca. Next base: position 17,543,667 of record NC_048233.1, read on the forward strand.
AGTTTTTGATTGTATTTATTATTTAATTTTTATGTTATAATAATCAAGTTTCATTATATGGGATTTATATGTGAAAGCAATCTTAGAAATCATTCTGTCCAACCTTTTCATTTTATTGGTTGAGGAGCTAATACTTTGAGGCTGAGGTGGCACCTGTGGATTTCAGCTTATTGTGGCAGAGTTGAGACCAGACTTAGATGGACCCTGGCCTGTTGACCTTTTACCTACCTGCATGATGCTGTATCCTTATTAGCCTTTTCCAAATATATTGATCCTTACAATGGATTTATGCATGTAAAAACAAATCTGTATGCAGTCATCTCTGTTGGATAAGAGGGAGTGAAGGAATTCTTAAACAATTCAAATAACACAAGGGAACTACAGCCAGTTTTCAGATTTGTTTTTGCAATGAGAGAAATTTTACTAAGTGATGTTGAATATATAGCATTTAAAAATATTTGATTCCCTATAGTCGGTGATACTGTAATAGTGTTATATGTTGACACAGTAGCTACACTTGTGAGCATAGCATATGTACAGAGATGTTGAATCACTATGTTGTACACCTGAAACTAATGTCACATTGTGTCAACTATACTCAAATTTAAAATTTTAAGGAAAAACAAGCAAAGAATGGTGGGGAGGAAAAGAATAATTGAAAAGATGTGCCAGGATTATAGATACAGAATGTATTGAGGTTAATGTCACAATTCCCAATTGCTTTTAAAGTTATGTAAGTTAATTTAAATCAAAAAGGAAAGAAATTCAAAAATTTTAAAATAAACTAATTAAATAAAAACATTTAATTCCCAGTAAGAAAATAATGAGCAAGTTAGTAGAAAATGGATAAAAGTTGGAAACAAGGGAAGTCCACTCATACTAAAGGAAATGCAGAAAGACAAAAAAAAAAAAAAAAAAAGCCAGCTAGAATGAGATACCTTACTTACCAGATTGGCAAAGTTTTAAGTGGTAATACCTCCCGTTAGTGAAGGCAGAGGGAAATAGTCAATCTCTTCACTACTGGTAGGAATGTAAACTGGTGAAAATAGTGAAATGTAAAGTGCTCATCAATTCTATAATTGCAGCTTTGTCCTACAAATATCATAGTATTAATTAATGAGGTTGAATTTTCATCTGTTTTATAATGATGTACAAGCTGGTTGCTGAAATTTTGTTTTTATACACACATGAAAACTCAAGTATTGTTTAATAATGAACTAGTTATGTAAGTTATTGAACCATAGAAAATAATAGAATATATGTAGCAGTAGATCTGTATGTCCTGAAATCCAAGATTTACTAAGAGGAAAAAAAATTAAGTTTTAGAACAGTTTGTGTCCTAGTAGAAATATACATATTTATGCTTTTCTATTTAAAGATTCTAGTAGGATATATTAATGACTTCTGGGTTTTATTGAGTTTTGATAAGAAATATTGAGCAGCGATACTTTCCTTTTCACTTTAAATCCTTCTGTATCTTGTGAGGAAAAATATATATAGACTATGCACATATGTTGTTTTTGTTTAAAAAATTTTAAAACAGAGGGCACCTGGGTGGCTCAGTCTGTTGAGCAGTTGAGTGTCAGCCTTCCCCTGGGGTCATGATCCTAGGCTGCTGGGACCCAACCCCGCATGGTTGGGCTCCCTGCTCAGTGGGGAGGCTGCTTCTACCTCTGCTCCCCCCCCACTCGTGTTCTCTCTCTCTCTCTCTCAAATAAATAAATAAAATCTTTTTTTTTTAAATTTAAACAGTAAAGTTTGTTCAATATTAGAATGATTTTGCTTTGTAATTGCAATTGAGGAAATCTTCCCTTATTTTGAAATAATTTTGAAAAACCTGTTCTTGATTTCTTTATAATTTAATTTCTCTTTTAAAACATGTTTAGGGGCACCTGGGTGGCTCAGTCAGTTGAGCATCCAGCTCTTTGTTTCTGCTCAGGTCATGATCTCATGGGTTGTGGGATCAAGCCCCATGCCAGGCTCAGCCCCAAGTCTACTTGAAGATTGTGTCCCTTTGCCCCTCCCCCTCCTTGCACGCATCTGTGTGCTCTCTCTCTCTCTCTCAAATGAATAAATAAATCTTCAAAAAAAAAGCATATTTAGTTCTAAGATTCAATTAAAGTGATTGAAATTCAAGTAGCAAACTTTTGAAAATCAGTAGGCTTCTACCCAACTCTAACCATACACCCCAGTCTTCCATTTTGGAAGATAGATATCTGAGATATATGTTTACATAAATCATAAAGGTAATCTTATCTTTTGACTCTGTAGTTCCATTTCTGCGTCTAGATGCTAAGAAAATAAAGTTTTCATAATAGTAGAAAATAAATGTAATACAAATGTCTAGCAGTTGACTTCTGTTGAATAAACCGTGAAATAACAAGGTAGAATGTTATGTGGCCTTTAAAAATATTGAACAGGGGCGCCTGGGTTGTGCAGTTGGTTGTGTGACTCCTGGTTTCGGCTCAAGTCGTGATCTCAGGGTCTGCATGGAGTGTGCTTGAGATTCTCTCCCCCTCTCCTCCTCCTGCTCATGCTCTCTCTCTCTCTAACATAAATAAATCTTAAAAAATGTATTAAACATGGATACTATGAAGCTTCTTGTAAAAAGAATTGTAAGTTATAGTTAAGTAAGCAGTAATGCACATAAAATAGTGAGTAGCTACAGTCATGCTTTTTGAGTCCCAGATATACTTGGTAGAAACCAGGTTTCTTGTATTATCTCTAATCCTCAGAGGAACCCGATAAGGAAGATGGTATTGGCTCTTTTTGATAGGAAAGGAAACTAAGGGTGAGGTCAGTAAGACAGTTGTCATGTAGATGAGCTTTGTTTTGAATCCCAGTGTCAAAGCCCCCCTCCCACTCCGGCCCTTCAGCACACTCCCTGTCGTTTCTCAGGAGGAAGTTCTGCCTCATCTTTTGGCAATAATGCTTATCTAATCCACAGTAATGGTTTTTAAAGCACACCGAGAGTGACCTGGAGCCTGTTTGAGCTCTGAGATGCCCAAGTGATGGTTCCCTCCATATCTTGTTTCCAGTTTCTAGTTTAGAATAATCAGACCTGTGCTATAACATTCATAAACATCTATAATTATAATTTATAGGCACATTTGTAATTCTAAGAATAATTAATAATAAATGATTTCCCTACCCAAAAATGCTTGATTTCTCCTTCTGGTGGTCGGAATATTTTGCTGCCATTGTTAATTTTCAGTGATATTTTCAGTGATTCAGCAAGTGCTGGTGATCAGTTTGTGTGTGACTAATTGCATAGCTTTATGAGTTAACTCTGGAAATACAGGCTCTGGCTTTAGAAGTGAGCAAGTCATTCTTTCTGGCAGTTGAGTCCGTGCTTGGGTCATCATCTCATACTTAAACACACAGCGCCCACAGCTGGTATGTCACCATCAGGTTCCAGGAGCCATTAAGCACCCCCCACTACCCCCATCCACCTCCGGCAGCCTCCAGTGTGCTGCCCAAGTGTTATCATTGACTTTGTGTGCCTGGGACATGAAGGGAAGTGCAGAAGCACTGGTAGCAAACCAGGTATTTATAAAAGTGTAATGGAAATTGGTTTGATTTTAACATTTTGTTCATAAGTTATTATTCCCAAATCAGTGCAATAGAATTAGCTAAAATGTCAAACTGATCCCATCGTTAGTCGAAGACAATAGCATATTTGGGGATTATTGAACGCTAGGCCCCATACTCAATTTATGGAAAAACAAGGAAATCAAGACCCAGAGAGACAGATTGCCACGGTGTGGTTTACATGAAGTGGGACATGCGGTAGAATGCTTGAGCACATTTTCCAAGTGGGAGTTAATTTTATTCTTAGTTTTCATAATTGAAGTTACAAAATCCATGTAATGAAATAAATTGTGATGATGTTGTACAGAGGCAATATGGTAGCAATCGGTAGCTTTTGGAAACTGCTCGCTTCTGTTTGGGGAGATAGGTACAGGGATTTTTCGGGTGGATGTAGATCCATGCTGGGCAGAAAGTGGTAGAACTCAGCTTCTTGCCTTTCACCGCAGCATCACGTGCATCTGCCCTACTGGGTGTCAGTTTCTTCATCTCTGTGGAGGAGGTATGGGCTAAAAATGCCCGTTAATTGCTGCTGCTGCTTCTTCTTTTTTTTTAAGGAGAAGAAGTTAAACTATTTATAGTGACTGGTGGTAAATGTTAATCTAGTTGAAATCTAGGAATCTATGTCTTACATATCTTAGTTTATTCTGTTTGGGAATAGAAAAGGAATTTTTTTTTAACTTTATTTATTTATTTGACAGAGAGAGCACAAGTAGGGGAGCAGGAGACAAAGGGAGAGGGAGAAGCAGGCTCCCCACTGAGCAGAGAGCCCAAGGTAGGGCTCGGTCCCAGGACCCTGGGATCATGACCTGAGCCGAAGGCAGACGCTTAACCAACTGAGCCACCCAGGCACCCTGGAAAGGGAAAATTTTTAATTAGACACATACTACCTTCTTCAGAAATCCTTATGACTCTGATGATTACATTACGTTTTAAAGGAAAACATTTAATTTGTTGGCATGAAATCAGTTTTTGGGTAATTTTTTTTTTTAATGTGAAACTGACTATTCTTGAATGCTTTTCCTTTCCTTTTTTTTTTTTAATATCTCATGCATTTTTGTTAAAGGCCTCTGATTAACAATATTTATACTGAAACAGAAGAAAATTATGATACACAACCATGATCACAGTTTTGTAAATTTATGTATCTTGCTAAAGACTGGAGGGAAACCTGAAAAACCATTGGAACTGCAAACGAATGAAGTGTTAGTTAAATGTAGATTTTTAGGATATAGGTTTTTCCGTGGTGTATGGGGGGAGGAATGGGCTTGTTGAAGTAGTAACAGGCAAGTTAATTTCAAGGGAGTGGAAATTCAGCCTCTTATTTATAACCGAATAGTATTTTTTCTTTTTTGGTGTGAAAGAGATAAAAAATAATTCAAATGAAGTAGAATGGATCTTGATAAATACGTGTGAAAATCTGGCATTTATTTAAGCAAAAGTCTTTCAGAGCCTCCCTCCTGTACCCTATAGTTAATGTTATACTTCGTTTTATGCTTTGTATCAGAGTGCAGTTATGCCGATGATTTTTTTTAGAGTTTAGAAGTGCCAGAGGTAGTAAGCAAATCTCAGACTGTCAGCTTTGAGATTTATTATGTGTGTCTGCCATTTGAGTCCAAAAGGGCTTAACAGCTGAATATAGACTTTAAATGACCGTTGGGATTTAAATTTTACTCTGAAAGACTAGGTCATTTGACAGTCATCAAGGGCATTTTCATTCTCAAGACTCTTTTGCAGGCCCAGCAGAAAACAACTCCATCAGCCCCAGCGGACAGGGGGAGGGCAGTCCTTCTCAGGGCTAAGGCATACTAAATCTGGGGTGCTCCACACGCAAAAAAATAATAAAACACAGGGGGATTTGTTTTGTAGACTAATCCAGAAAGTGAATTTTAAATTGGCAACAAGCAGATAGGGAACGATTTGACCAGATACCGAGGATTAAAGGTATTTAGAGTATATGCTGTGTTATTACTTTTGATGTGTAAAAAATTATGCCTGGAAATTTATTTTAGAAAGTCACCAATGTGAGGACTGATCCTTTGAGGGAAAAAATTTGACAGTAATTATTGCAATTATATTTTCAAAGACATATGCAGTACAATGATGATTTAAAGTATGTTTGTTACATAAGTTGTTTCAATGAGATGACTGATTATAGATGACACATATTTTAAATATGTGTCTACATATGTCTTATATAGATCTTCGACATACAGTGTTTTCTTTTAAAGAAAGGAAGGATGCCTCAGGCTGTGCTTCTTATTGGCTCCTCTAAAGTCATCAGCAACAACATTTAAACTTGGGCTGACCAGACACCGAACAGATCAGACCCCTCTAGCGTGGGGCCCGGGGATCTATTTTTAAAGATCTCTCCAGATGATTATAATGTATACAGTCAGGGTTCTGAGCCACTGTTCTAAAGTTTTATATGTGTCACATGGAAAGGCAATCGAAAGAAATCTTATGGTTATTGTGTAGTAATTTTAAAAAGAAATCAGGTTTTCTTTTTTTTTTAATTTTTGAAGATTTATTTATTTGAGAGAGAGTGTGTATGCAAGAGCAGGCAGGGCAGGAGAGGAAGAGAGAATCTGAAGCAGGCTCTGCTGAGTGCAGAGCCTGAGATGGGCTCCATCTCACGACCCTGAGATCGGGACCTGAGCCAAAACCAAGAGTCGAAGGCTTAACTCGCTGGGCCACCCAGGGACCCTTAGTTTTACTTCTTTAATCTAGTGGAAAACGTCAGATTAAAATGAGCACCTCCTTCTCTAAGAAAATTCTGTTATTTACTTGAGATGACCTGAACTAAACATAATAAAATAGAAGAAGGTAATAGAATATTTGATAGCTGCAGACCAAATTAGCATGAGTTAGACATGAATTTGACTTAGAGTATCAAGCAAGTTAAATTTAGCACTAAGCTAAGGTTAAAGGAGAAGCGTGTGAGTAAATGAAGCAGGAAAATAGTACTTTAAAAAAAATCTATCCATTTATTTTAGTGAGAGACAGTACACATGAGAGAGTGTGGGAAGGGGAGGTGCAAGGCAGAGAGGGAGAGAGAAAATCCCAAGCAGACTCCCTACTGAGGACAGAGCCCAATGTTGGGCTCGATCCCGTGACCCCGAGATCACAACCCCCAAGATCACGACCCAAGCTGAAATCAAGAGTCTGTCACTCAACCAGCTGAGCCACCCAGGTGCCCCAAGTACTCTGTTATTTTTTGAAGTCTCTTGTTGAATGCAGCCCAACAATTTCATAGCCTTGAAGTATAGACTGAAAGCTTAACGTACCCTAACTTGGTATAATAAAAGGTGATACTGAAAACATTAACGTGGCTATCTTATTATTATGATATTTCAAAATGATTTCTAAAAGCTTTGTACAGAACAGATTTTAGTACATTAATCTAAAATAATTAAGGTAAGGTAAAATAAAGATATGTCACTGAAAACCTGAGAAAACAATGTGGTGTCATTCATTTTTAAAACTTACTATAATTATAAGCAAGGATAAATTTATGTGTGTTTGTATTTTAGTACCAGTGGTTGGGGAAGGGGTGGTAAACAAAAAGCTATTTTTGCTGATTGGTACTCAGCTGTGAGTCACATGTGACTCATTTCATCTGTCAGCTTAATCAAAAATAAAAATGTGTTTAGGTCTGGGAAATTCAAAGATGATTATTTCATAGTCCTTGCTCTCAAGAAACCTATAATTGTGTAGGTGAATAAGACATATACCAATAACAACAATAACAGCGTGTTGACCTTTTTCGTTGATGCATTAGTAGGAAAAAGGGGTTTTCTGGGGAAGCCAGTGCTACAAGGACTAACTCATCTACAGAGCTAATCTTGATAGTGGGCAGTTATTAAAGTCACGGTATCTAAGCTGATTAGTAAATCTTTGCTTAAGAAAATATATTAAGTGTCTGATCTGGGAGTGAAGGGATTAGTCAGGAGGGAATTGGGATCCATCTTGTGGAAGTAGAGGTATAGCTTGACACTATGGGATGGATCATAAGATCCAGATCTCTGGGAGAAGGAAAGGTAATGATTAGATACGTCATTTGTGGGGCACCCGGCTGGCTTAGTTGGGAGGGCATGTAATTCTTGATCTTGGGGTCATGAGTTAGATACATCATTTGTGTACCAGTGAAGTGGACTGAGATTGAAGGAGTAGGGTACTTCTTTAGGGGAATTATAGTAAAAATTAAGAATCTATGTGTCAGCTACATGTCATAATTCATTTATTTCTTGAGCAACCATATGAGAAGGGTACTATTATTTTTCCCACTTTTCAGAGAGGAAAACCTAGACCAGTGAAGCTAAATCATTGCCCTAGATCACAAAGCTAGAAAGTGGTAGAGCTTGGACTTGGACCCAGGATGTCTAATCTAAAAGTTGACAATGGTATACCACCCCCTTTAGACTAACTGGGTCCTTAATGTCTGAAGCCAAATGGGGTTGAGTGGTATAAGCAAAATTCTATAGGGGTTTGTGGCTGGTGTGCCATTTTTAAGGGGTGGGTATGGTTTTTGATAAACGTGCATTCTAGATAAATATCATAGCACAACAAAGGATGCAGAAGTGAGACATTGCCAAAATATGGGCTTGAGGACTACATTTGGATGTGCCTTGTAGTACATATGAAGCAATAATGTGGAGATGGAAAGATAAGATGGGATCCTTTTGAGATCCCTAAAGGATTCCTGAAGTCAGACTCATGAAAGAAATTAGGTTTTACTTGATTATATACTGTTGAAAGCTTTGGAATGGGACATTGCGTGACTGGAACTGGTAATAGGGAGGGAGTTAGAATAATATTTTTATTCGGTGATTTGTTCTACTTTAACATGGCCCAGTGGATGTGGAAAGTAGAAAACACATAGAAGATAATGATGATCCGAAGGTTGGTTGAACAAGGAGAGAGATGAGTTAAATAGTTTCAAATAGCAGTAACTGGAAGATCTCACTGGGTGTGAGGGTAGGAGAAATTAGTGGAACACTTTCAATACCAGAGCTCAGTGGTGTCCTGTTTACAGGTGGAAGACAGTGATACAGGAGGTGGGCCTCATCCTTTCATGACACTGGTAGCAGATGGACATGTCCAGGTCTGAAGTTTATTTAACTGTACGACCTCAGACAAGTCAACCTAATCTCTCTCTCTCTGTCTCTTTTCTTTAAGTAGACTTCACACTGCGTGTGGAGCCCAGCGCGGGGCCTGAACTCATAACCCTGAGATCAGAACTTGAGCTGAGATCGAGTCCGACACTTAACTGACTGAACCACCCAGGCGCCCCTCTCTTTTTTAAGTATGAGCTTCCTTTTTCTAAAGTAGGATTAATGGGGTGCTTGGGGGTGCAATCAGTTAAGTGTGTCCGACTCTTGGTTTCGGCTCAGGTCATGATCTCAGCATCGTGGGATCCTGGGATCCATCAAGCTCCATGTCGGCCTCCACACTCAGCACAGAGTCTGCTTGAGACTCTCTCTCCCTCCCTCCTTCCATCTCTCAAATAAGTAAATCTAAAAAAATAAAGTAGGACTAATAATAGTATCTGCCTCACTAGTATGAGGAGTAACTGAGTTTAGCACGTGTATTGGTTTTCTGTTGCTGCTGTTAAATTGCCACAAACTTCGCGGCTTAAAACAACAGAAACTCGGATTCATTACCTTGCAGTTCTGCAGGTCAGGTGTCCGACCCAGGACTCACTGAGCTGAAGTCAAGGTGTTGCAGGGCTGTGTCCCTTTCTAGAGGCTGTTAGGGTGCAATCCATTTGCTTGCTTTTGCAGCTTCTAGAGCCTCCTTACATCCTTTCTCCATCTTCAAAGCGAGAATGTTGCATCTCCAACCCTTCTTCCATAGTCACACCTCCCTCTGATTCTCCTGCCTCCCTCTCTTCCACTCTTTAGGGCCCTTGTGGTTGCATTGGGCCACCCAGATAACGCAGAAAAGTCTCTCCTTCATTTTGACCACATTTGCAAAACCTTTTTTTCATATGAGGTAGTAAGGTAGCCTAATCACAGGTTCTGGGGATTAGGCCATGGACTTCTTGGGCGGGGGGGGCGGGGGGGGAGGCAGCATTCTGCCTACCTCCTACAGGGCCTGGCAAATAGCTAACATTTGAGTGATTTCTAATATTAGTATTGTCTCATCATCATTACTGTTAATGGTAGGATTGCTCATCTGTAGCACTTCACTTGTAACATTAGTGTCACAGCACTGCTGAAGATGGCATTTCTGTTCAGGGCTCCACTGGGTCTGTTTGGCAGAGACGTCAGCTGAGAATAGAAGTAATTTACCAACATTTAACTTTAAATGGCTGATTAGTTTTAAAAAGTACTCAGGAAAAAAATTATAAACTCTATAAAGTTTTACAAAGATATTTTTTCCAGATAATAGCATATGAAAGTCATAAATCGGCTTTGTCATTAGGATATAAAGTTATTTATGCCATTTTATAATTAATGATTTAAAAATAAGTGGACTGGTAAACAAAATATACTCTTCCTACTCTATTTCTAATATATCCAGTTGGGGAGAGACTGTTGTATAATTTGCTTTATATTTTATAGTTAAATAGTTGTTTTTTAATAGCAAATAGTTATATTTGTAGAAGACAGCAAAAAAGTTTATACTGTTGGATTTGCTACTTATTTTTTTTTAAACCTTCAGATTTATTTCTATACCAATTAAAGCCCTGAAAATTATGCTTGAGCAAGTTAGTATGTGCGCCTAGGATGTTGTTTTTTGTTTGGCCAGATGAGGGCACTTTTTCTTTACATTTCTGGGGTTTGAGCTGTGAAGCAGATTTGTTTTTTCCCATCCAAGCTGTTACTTACTTTCTGTTGTTATTGCCAGTGAGAGAAATAGTTTTGACATTTTTAATGTTTTGACTGTGTTTATTCTTATAGGTTGATCTTTCCCCAAAAGGAAAAGCTTCAGTTTTGTGCAAAGTTTTTATATATGGAAACTTAAATGACAAAATTTCTGTGGAAAAAGGTAGTTTTAAGAAAACAAATCTACGTGTTTTGTGGTTCTGCTTATAATTAATAATAGAAGCTGAAGTTTCCCTTTTTTTTATTTACTTTTAATCTAATTTTAGTACTCTCCATTTGTTCATAGCAAGATGAAGTGACGTTGATTAGACTCCTCTCCTCATCAGATTTCTAATGCCTAGTTGATACTGAATCAGTGTCACTTTGCAACCCCACTAAAATCATTCAGAAGTGTGGAAAGGAAATAAAATACCAGAAGTATTTTGTTTTCAAACAGACACACACATCCCCATTAATTAATTAATTAATGGACTACAATCCAACACTTATAAATAAAATATCAGAAATATGGCATGTTTAGTTTTTATTTGTAGTGATCGCTATCAAGGACTGGGTTGAGTGGGACAGGGTTTCCAAGGTTATGTATAATGGTGCCAAAAACAGAACAGACTGCAGCTAGTTGGTGTTGATGTGAATTAATCCAAGGAGAAAACCAAAGACAATAATGTTGAGGTTCGTAAGTTGAGTTTGTGCACAGCAGTGAAACAGAGAGCCAATCGTTGCTTATTAAAGTCTACAAAAGCGCTAATGAAAATAATGCCTTCACAACTTGATTGACTTGAAGGGCAATCAAGGGGGAAATCAGCAAGGGTGAGTTCAGAGCATGTGTAAAATTTTACACAATCTTAGGAGTCATGAGAAGGAATGGATTATTTTTAAATTACATGTGCAACAAGATGAGTATGAATAGAGGCACCTGGGTGGCTCAGTCGTTAAGCGTCTGCCTTCGGCTCAGGGCATGATCCCGGGGTCCTGGGATCAAGCACCTCATCTGGCTCCTCCGCTGGGAGCTTGCTTCTTCCTCTCCCACTCCCCTTGCGTGTGTTCCCTCTCTCACCGTGTCTCTCTCTGTCAAATAAATAAAATCTTTTAAAAAAAAAAGGAAAAAGATGAGTATGAATAATGCCTCCCTGGAGTAGGTTAGAGAAGGCTGCTGCCAAGTGGCACGACGCACCATGTTCTTGAAGCCTGCAAACCACCACGTCCTCGATGAATGCCAGGGCGTGGCTGGAACCATGTCTTCGTTCCCTCTCTTACAAACACCACCTGGGCTCTAGGTGCTTTTCCCGCTCCCTCACTTACCTTTGTCGACAATCCTGCGGGGTGGCTAGGGTTATTCCCATTTTAAAGATGTGGAAATTTAGACATTCAGATTAATTCGATCCCTAATCTCTTAAATGAGACATTAAGGAATGTGGTCAGTGTCATAGAAACTAGTATATAATGAGTTCTCAGACTTCAGGTCATAAGGGTTAAATGCACTCTAAAATTAGGAGGAATATCACCAAGAAGCAAAGGCTTTTGGTGAAAAGGACTGAGTCATTCGCAGTCAGCTGTCTCTCGGTGTGTCAGGGGATAGTAGCTGGGATGCTCGATAGCTGGAAGGGAAGGTGGAAGGCCTTAACAGCAAGTACGTCAGGCGCCTGTTGATGGAGTGTTGTTATTAGTCCCTTGGAGAGAAAGAAGAGTTCCCTAGTGTTCCATGTCTACCGTCATTTTTTTTTTTTTAAACCTGGGGGCTTACCAAGAAGAAGGAAAGAAGAAAGTGGTGATTTTTCACTTTAATTCTGCTCCCTGACTTTTATTTTACAGATTTGGGTAGCAGTCTTGTTGCTTAGACCTTAACCAAGGCACAGTCTGTTCAAATGGTAAATCAAACAAATCTTTTTTTTTTTTTTTACCCCTGCCAGTCCTTTTTAGCAAGTAGTAAATAGTTTAAATTTATAGATCTTTAATAACAATTAAGTTTTTTCAAAAAAAAAACCCACGAATTAAGTTTTTACCCCTTTTCCATTAAACATTCATTGGGAGCATCGTATGTGCCATCCCCTCTGCTGGGCACGTTGGCTACAGACGGAAGACTCGGCTGTGTCCTTGCTGTCGAGCGTGTAGTCTAGTGTAAGAACTCAGGAAGTGAACCAGTCATCACACCGAAGTGGCGTGAGTACTGTGCCAGTGGGCTTGGGGCCTGCAGGGTGCTGTGAGAGCACATACCTCAGCCTGGGGGGGAGAGGAGAAGGAAGGAAGGCTTCCTGGAAGATGTGTCTGAGCTGAATCCTGAAGTGATCAGATCATTTCTCAGATAGATAACTGACAGGGAGGAAGGGCTAGAAGAGAAGTATTTGGGGTGTGGCACCTAGGCTTTGAGGTAATATATTTGGTTTTTAGAAAGGTGGGAATGGGGAGGGGGTTTTTAAAGGATTTTTTTGGTCTGGAGATGAATACTTGAGCGTCATTTGAAGTAAAGTGACAGGTAAGAATACTAATAGAATGAGATAGAAAAAGAAGGGAGGAAAGTGGGGAATGAGTGCCTGAAAAAGAGAGTTTGTAGAACCCTGACTGATGGATAGCATGGAAGCCAAAGTCAGAAGACAGAACTTCAAGAAGAGGTAATTGTAGAGCCAGTGGAGGGAAATGCTGTGCTTCTAAATCGAGGAAGCCAAGTAAGGCATTGGATTGGATTACGATATTAGTTATTTAACTATGAGCAACGTGGTGCAGTGTTAGGTTTAAGGTAACATGTGAGAAATGTACCTATTCTTCTTTAAATCTTTTGTATACTGGTTTTTAACTTTAGGGGATCTCTCTGAAACTGGATATACATAGATGACTTACATTTATTTTGTTTCCTGCCCATCATTCTTTCTTTCTTCCGAGAATCTAATCCATATTTTCCTTGTATAGTATCTTCTTCCTTACTGTCAGCCCTGGTCTTAGGGACGAATATTTGTTGCAGACCTGACCTCAGGGGTGTGTACATGATGTAACTGGGCCAATGAAACGTGATCCTGGGACTTTCCTTAAGCTCTGGAGAAAGAGAATCTCTTCTGTTGGATTGAAGCTGTAGAGGTTAAGCCTAGAGCTGCCCTCATGGGATGAGCATCTCTGAGACCCAGGGAGAGGGGGGCACACAAGAGAGGGAAGGAGCTGAGACAGATACACATGTTTATCATAGGAGTTGAGTCACGGAATCTACTTCTAGATTTTCCAATTATTTGAGCCAGTGAATTCCCTTCTTTTGCTTAAGATATTTTGAATTTGATTTTCTGTCATTTGAGGGTGAAAGGGTCTCGTTCTCCTAGAGAATGCCTTATGTGCTTAATGTATTTTAAAGTATGCAAGAATCAGGGGTTTACAGATCTGTAGAGGCCCCCTGAACCAAATTAAATGCCTCTGCTTTATTCTGTTCAACATTCCTGTCAACAAGATTTTCCCCCTAAATCCAGGTTCAGTATTGTTATCATTAACTAATTAATGGTCATCCTTGGGACAATTTGGTCTTTATTACAAACATACATATAACATCTTGTTATTTATTATAGTTGAGGGGATAGGATATTTTTATTAATGCCTTTTAGATTAATCAAAAGTTAACCCATTTATCTCCTTCAGCTTCTTTCAGCAAGGATATCCTTTGTGAAATGTTGGGATTCCATTTTATTCATTATCTGACTCTATTCGCTTAAATATTCTTGCCAACCATAATTCTTAGATCTAGGAATCAGACCATAAACCATAAAAGCAACATAATTCGCCAAAGACCTCATAAAATACAAATAGGAAGTCATCCCTGACTCTTGTTAACTTAAATAACTTGAAGAAAAGGGAAAATTATTTTGTTAATTTTGTTATTAGGAGTAAGCTTCCAATTCAATGGAAAATGATGGATATTTGAAAATATATTTGATAAAAACTATTTGCTGCAAGGCAACATTAAAAATAATAGGGCAATTGGAAAGTACTTGCTATGATAATAAGATTTCAGAGAGCATTGTGACATCTGTGGTAACTTAATAGGTATGAGTTAATGAGTCTGGCCGCAGAGAGGGTGATTATTTCCTTCTGGACACTGCACCTGCTTTGGATGTAGCCCCTGCTTAGGTACATAATGCTGCGTGTTGTGGTTATACAGAGCGGGAAAGGTGAGTTACAGTCACTTGTGGATAGTGTGAGAATATGCCTGAATTTAATATACTAAATTTACCGTTTCCTAGAAACAGACATTTCAGAAAAGAGAAATACCAACTAATTTCTAATTAGGTAGAACAAATGGAGTAAGAGTAAAAAGTTCAGCTTGCATTTGAGTTCCAGTCCACATTCCCTATGCCCTGGTCATGGGTTCCTCTGTGCTTTTTTGCTTTATTCCCTTTCCAGAATACCCTTAATGAATTAATACTGAGTTAAGAAATTTATGAATTAGTACTAATTGATCTCAGTATATGAAGTCCTGTATTCTAACTCAGTTTACACTCCGGGAAGCTTTTTTGGGCATCATAGTAAGACTTAATCTTTTCCCATTTATTAACAAACACCATCCCTTTCTCTCTTCTTCCATTTGTGTAGAATTTTTATTTTATTCCTACTAAATGCTTTATGCTTTAGGCATTATGTTAAGTGCTAGTAGGCCAAAGAAGAACAGCGTTCCATTCCTGCCCTCTGGTGGTTGAAAGAAACATTGCGAACAAGTAATAAAGGTGTGTGCTATGAATCTTACCAGCCTTGGTATCATTTGTCTCTGATATTCATTTATTGGTTCACAGATTTATCAAGCATGTTGTGGGCATCTTCTTTTATGGCAGTCTTCATCAGTACCTGTCTGGTGTGGTAGCATCCTGGCCTTTGGTGGGAATAGTTAACATAGTTGAGGTCTTACAAATGGAATTCCAAAAAGCAAGCTTTCAGTATGTCTAAATCCGACTTTTGGGAACCTAATTTTTAGGTTACAAAGTGTTTCCTGTCTACATGTAACATTTCAAGGCCTTCTGAGCTTCAAATTGGTTATGTATGTGATGGGTGAAAAATGAAGTATGGTGTTTTAGTTCTCTTGCTGCCTAACAATTCACCTCAAAACTTAACAGCTTAAAACAATAAGCAAATATTTATTATCAGAGTTTCTGTGAGTCAGGAATAATGGAAGTGATTTAGCTGGGTGGTTCTGGCTCAGAGTCTTACAGGAGATTACAGTCAAGATATTGGTCAGGGTTTCCGTCACCTGAAAGTTTCACTGGGGCTGGAGGACCTGGACGATCTGGTTGGCTTTACCCAGGGTGAGTGATTTAAGAGAGAGCAAGAGGGAAGTCAAAGTGTTTTCAGTGACCTATCATTAGAAGTCAAGCGTTTTGTCATTTTCGCAGTATCCTGTTGTATGTAACAATCAGGTGTATTTCATGTGCCAAGCGGTCTGTGTAAGGGCTTCAGTACCAGGATGTGAGAATCACCAGGGGCCACCTTGTATGTTGGCTACTACATATTATAGCCCTGTAGTCAATGACTTTGGGCCTGTGTGAAGAAGACACAAGAAATCTTCAAATGGAAGTATTTTAGAGTGAAATATGGGGTTGAAAAATCAGCTCATTGTCCCTATAATTTTCATTCTTCATTCCCCTGGGAGAATGTCGATAAGTTCTCCATGTTCCCAAGCCGATATTTTTTAATGGAGCATTTAAGGAAATAGGAAAAGAATGGTAACAGAAATGAGTTTTATGAGAACATACTTATCTGAACACGTAACATTTTAATTTTTTTTAACATGATCTATTTCAATTTACATTTCTGTGCCACTCAGTGGTGAGAAATATTTCTGCAGAGAGAATGCTTAGCAATGGCTGACCAAGTTTCATAGAAACTACTGCTTGTTTTTCAAAGATTTCTTTGTCAAGTTACTTGCATATTTTAATTTGAAAAGTGAGCACCATTCTGGGTTTATAACCTGTCATAACTCAGAATGTCATGATGAAAAATGGGAATAATAGTGTCAATTGGGTGATAAAAAGAATGTGGCCACTTCATGCATTTGCAGGTTTAAACATTGCTGGGTTATTAAGATCAGATATAAACAGAACTGAGAGTAAAGTGTTTAAACCAGAATTTTACTTTAGTATTAAGAACATCAGGTCTTTGAAATAAAGTTAGTAAGGAAAATTGAAGTTGTCGCTCTTCTCTGCTACCTTACCCCCAAGTTACTTCCTCCTCTGTTTTCTGTCTTAATATATTTTTTCATAAATAACATCTGTTTTCAGGTTAGTATGTTCATTTTGAAAACATAACAGTGATACTTTCAGCATTGTGAATGTATAAGAAAAATATAGAAGGGGGAGTTAAGATGGCGGAGGAGTAGGGGACCCCTTTTTCAGCCGGTCCCCTGAGTCGAGTTGGATAGGTACCAGACCAACCTGAACATCCACGGAATCAGCCTGAGACGCAGGAAGATACATCTGGATCTCTACAGATGAACATCTCCAGAGCTGAGTATTGAGGTACGAAGCGGGGAGCCATGAAACCGCGCACAGATATCAGAAGATAAATGGAAGGGGGAGGGAGCCGCCGCGTTCGGATGCCAGGAAGCGGTAGCCACCTGCACAGGGGAGCGGGGCAACTCCTGGACGGCACCCGCGAGAGAGCAGACTGAGACCGTGAGCCGGGTGTGCGCACTGGAACCAGACTGAGACCGGGCGCTCCAGAGTGGGCGGGGCGGCTGGCGGCTGGCGGTGTTAGAAACACAAAGGACAGAGACGCGCTGGCCCTTGGAAGTGAGGGCTGGGACGCCAGGTGTGGGGCACACATCCCAGGACGCTGCAGGGTTGAGCAGCACCAACAGTAACAGAATTAAAGTGGCCAGAACATCAGTGGAGAACAGTCCGTGATCCCTCTGTTCTGAGACAGAGGCTGAGATTCGGCCACTGCTGCTCTGACTCTCAGAAGAGGCACAGCAAACCGCCAGGGAAAGCGCCAGAGAACAAAAGCCTGGAAATACCAGCTCACAGTGTGCCCATCCCCATCCCCCCTCGCAGGGGACACGGAGATTCTACCCAAACAGGGTTGCCTGAGTATTGGCGTGGCAGGCCCCTCCCCCAGAAGGCAGGCTGAAAAATCAAGAAGCCCACATCCCTAAGATCCCTATAAAACAAGGTGCACTGCCTAGGTCCCGGTCAATAATTTGGGCTCTGGACAACCCTGCAACCTCTCCTCATCAGAATGATGAGAAGGAGAAATCCCCCACAGCAAAGAAAAGACAATGAGTCGGTGGCCTCTGCCACAGAACTAATGGATATGGATATAACCAAATTATCAGAAATGGAATTCAGAGTAACAGTGGTCAAGATGATGTGTAGACTTGAAAAAAGTATTAACAAAAATGTTAATGAGAATATAGAATCTCTAAGTGTGGAAATGAGAGCGAATCTGACAAATTAAAAATTCTGTGGGCCAAATGCAGGCAAAACTAGAGGCTCTGACAGCCAGGGTCACCGAAGCACAGGAATGTATTAGCGAATTGGAGAATGGGTTAGTAGGGGAAAAAACGAAAATAGAAGCTGGACTAGAAAAATCCACGCCCACGAATGTAGGTTACGGGAGATTACTGACTCAATGAAACATTCCAATGTCAGAATCATCGGCATCCCCGAGGGGGTGGAGAAAAACAGAGGTCTAGAAGAGATATTTGAACAAATTGTAGCTGAAAACTTCCGTAATCTAGCGAGGGAAACAAACATTCGTGTCCAAGAGGCAGAGAGGACCCCTCCCAAGCTCAACCACGACAAACCTACGCCACGTCACGTCATACTGCAATTCACAAATATTAGATCCAAGGATACGGTATTGAAAGCGGCCAGGGCAAAGAAATTTCTCACGTACCGAGGCAAAGTTATCAGAATTACATCAGACCTGTCTACACAGACCTGGAATGAGAGAAAGGGTTGGCGGGGCATTTTTAAAGCTCTTTCAGAGAAAAACCTGCAGCCAGGGATCCTTTATCCAGCAAGGCTGTCATTCAGAATTGATCGAGAAATAAAGACCTTCCAGAATCGCCAGTCATTGACCAATTTCATAACCATGAAACCAGCCCTACAGGAGATATTAAGGGGGGTTCTATAAAGGTAAAAAGGCCCCAAGAGTGTTACAGAACAGAAGGTCACAGTCGATAGAAAGGCTTGGGGGGGCATTTTTAAAGCTCTTTCAGAGAAAAACATGCAGCCAAGGATCCTTTATCCAGCAAAGCTGTCATTCAGAATTGATGGAGAAATAAAGACGTTCCAAAATCGCCAATCATTAACCAATTTCGTAACCACGAAACCAGCCCTACAGGAGATATTAAGGGGGGCTCTATAAAGGTAAAAAGGCCCCAAGAGTGATAAAGAACAGAAAGTCGGAATCGATAGAAACAAAGACTTTACTGGCAACATGGCATCATTAAAATCATATCTCTCAATATTCAGTCTCAATGTAAATGGCCTAAATGCTCCTATAAAACACCACAGGGTTGCAGATTGGAACAGCAACAGGGACAGGCCTAATCCACGCATGAGGAAGCAGTTGACTGAACCCAAAGATGCATTCAGACTTAGAGTAAGGGGATGGAGTACCATCTTCCACGCAAATGGACCTCAAAAGAAAGNAGAAGCTGGTTCTTTGAGAGAATCAATAAAATTGACAGACCACTGGCAAGACTTATCCAAAAGAATAGAGAAACCCAAATTAATAAAATTATGAATGAAAAAGGAGAGGTCACACCCAACACCAAAGAAATTGGAAGGATTGTTAGAAACTTCTATGAACAGCTTTATGCCAATAAATTAAANATGCCAAAAAACTAAACAATCTGGAAGAGATGGAGGCCTTCCTGGAAACCTATAAACTACCAAGACTGAAACAGGAAGAAATAGATTTCTTAAATAGGCCAATTAACTATGAAGAAATTGAGTCAGTGATAAACAACCTTCCAAATAATAAAACTCCAGGCCCAGACGGTTTTCCTGGGGAATTCTACCAAACATTCAAAGAAGAAATAATACCTATTCTCCTAAAGCTATTTCATAAAATAGAAACAGAAGGAAAGCTACCAAACTCATTCTATGAGGCCAGTATTACCTTGAACCCCGAACCAGGCAAAGACCCCATCGAAAAGGAGAATTACAGACCAATTTCCCTAATGAATATGGATGCCAAAATCCTCAATAAGATCCTGGCTATTAGAATCCAACAGTACATTAAAAGGATTATCCATCATGACCAAGTGGGATTCATCCCTGGGATGCAAGGGTGGTTCAACATTCGCAAATCTATCAGTGTCTTAGATTTTATCCAGAAAGAAAAATTCAGAAATCATATGATTCTCTCAATGGATGCAGAAAAAGCATTTCACAAAATACAGCATCCTTTTCTGATTAAAACCCTTCAGAGTGTAGGGATAGAGGGTACATTCCTCAACCCCATAAAAACCGTCTATGAAAAGCCTACTGCAAGCATTATTCTCAATGGGGAAAAGCTGGAAGCCTTTCCCTTAAGATCAGGAACACGACAAGGATGCCCACTCTCGCCACTATTATTCAACATAGTACTAGAAGTCCTTGCAACAGCAATCAGAAGACAAAAAGGGATCAAAGGTATCCAAATCGGCAAAGAAGAAGTCAAACTGTCTCTCTTTGCAGATGACATGATACTCTATATGGAAAACCCAAAGGAATCCACTCCCAAACTATTAGAAGTTATAGAACAATTCAGTAAGGTGGCAGNGATGCAGAAAAAGCATTTGACAAAATACAGCATCCTTTCCTGATTAAAACCCTTCAGAGTGTAGGGATAGAGGGTACATTCCTCAATCTCATAAAAACCATCTATGAAAAGCCTACAGCAAATATCATTCTCAATGGGGAAAAGCTGGAAGCCTTTCCCTTAAGATCAGGAACATGACAAGGATGCTCACTCTCGCCACTACTATTCAACATGGTACTAGAAGTCCTTGCAACAGCAATCAGACGACAAAAAGGGATCAAAGGTATCCAAATCGGCAAAGAAGAAGTCAAAATGTCTCTCTTCGCAGATGACATGATACTCTATATGGAAAACCCAAAAGAATCCACTCCCAAACTATTAGAAGTTATAGAGCAATTCAGTAATGTGGCGGGATACAAAATCAATGCTCAGAAATCAGTTGCATTTCTATACACGAATAATGAGACTGAAGAAAGAGAAATTAGGGAATCCATCCCATTTACAATAGCACCAAAAACCATGCGTTACCTTGGAATTAACTTAACCAGAGACGTAAAGGCTCTATATTCTAGAAACTATAAATCACTCTTGAAAGACATTGAGGAAGACACAAAAATATGGAAAAATATTCCATGCTCGTGGATTGGAAGAATTGACATAGTTAAAATGTCCATGCTACCCAAAGCAATCTACACTTTCAGTGCTATCCCGATCAAAATACCGAGGACATTTTTCAAAGAACTGGAACAAATAGTCCTTAAATTTGTATGGAA